>NC_060210.1:18372500-18660000 GCF_021130785.1 Homalodisca vitripennis
ATTAATACTTCTAGAAATGAACACTTATCTATATATTTGCATGTGTGCAAAGGTTTTTATCTTAGACACTAATCTAAAACATATTTATAAATATTAAAGATAACTGAACATTCATTTGTCTCAATATAACTGATTAATACTTCTAAAAATGAACACTTATCTATATATTTGCATGTGTGCAAAGGTTTTTATCTTAGACACTAATCTAAAACATATTTATAAATATTAAAGATAACTGAACATTCATTTGTCTCAATATAACTGATTAATACTTCTAAAAATGAACACTTATCTATATATTTGCATGTGTGCAAAGGTTTTTATCTTAGACACTAATCTAAAACATATTTATAAATATTAAAGATAACTGAACATTCATTTGTCTCAATATAACTGATTAATACTTCTAAAATGAACACTTATCTATATATTTGCATGTGTGCAAAGGTTTTTATCTTAGACACTAATCTAAAACATATTTATAAATATTAAAGATAACTGAACATTCATTTGTCTCAATATAACTGATTAATACTTCTAAAATGAACACTTATCTATATATTTGCATGTGTGCAAAGGTTTTTATCTTAGACACTAATCTAAAACATATTTATAAATATTAAAGATAACTGAACATTCATTTGTCTCAATATAACTGATTAATACTTCTAAAAATGAACACTTATCTATATATTTGCATGTGTGCAAAGGTTTTTATCTTAGACACTAATCTAAAACATATTTATAAATATTAAAGATAACTGAACATTCATTTGTCTCAATATAACTGATTAATACTTCTAAAAATGAACACTTATCTATATATTTGCATGTGTGCAAAGGTTTTTATCTTAGACACTAATCTAAAACATATTTATAAATATTAAAGATAACTGAACATTCATTTGTCTCAATATAACTGATTAATACTTCTAAAAATGGACACGTATCTATATATTCCTAATAAAAATCATAGAATAATTAAACCTAATTAAAATTACTGGGTTCATTTAAAACTACTTTTTCTTTTTGAGTTTCATAAGCCTTCGAGAAGAAGTTGTGCAAAAGTTTATGCACAATGACGTAGAAGCAATACAAGCACAATCACTCCCATGATTTCTAACTGAGTGCAATCAAACTTTGAACAATTGTATTGAATATGCCCAGAACCACTTTGCAAGCCAAATGTGTATTCACTGAAGCATATTCAGTGTAAGCCAATAATGTTCTGTATGCCATTCGACGGTATTATTTTTAAAATATTGACGCTCAGTTATTTTAAATTATATATTTCTGAATTAAGTTATGTAATTTTATAGGATTTTATATTCATAAAACATTTGTATTTACTTTATGTGGGCAAGTAGAGTTAAATATATAAACATTCTACATTTATAGAAACCTGCACTGCGCTCTAATTTCTATAACTACTTAGATATCTCTTAATGTTTCACGATATTATTACTATTATTATTCATTTTTATATTTCTGAGTGATATTTGAATATTTTCATATTTTATATATCAATAACTTTATACGTTTACAGTTAAATGTTTACTAGTATTTACCAGCTTGCACGCAATCTGAGTGATAAATAGATAATGAGTATCAGAGGTAAATAATAGTGACTAATCTCCAGATTCGGGAAAAAATGTTGTGGGAATAAATGAGAAACTATGTAATGAATTATCATCTTTATTTAATTCGTTGATGAAAATTGCAGCCAATAAGTAATTGAAACCAATGTTTTAAATCTAAATGCACAGAAGAACAATATTATGTGGATACAGTATGCAAGTGTAGTAACAAAAATTGTATCGGTAGTTAAGTTGAAGAATTATAATTCTTACCTATTGTTCTCACTGTGTAAGATTATGAGTTACTATTTTAAAATATTCCTCAGGTACTAACATATATTTTTACATCATGTATTTTATAAAATGTATTTAATAATATTATATTTTAGAACATAAATTAAAATGCATATACATTTTGACAGTATAATAGATATAAGCAAATTATTTTTCCTAAAGTGTGAAAGTGGTATTTTGTGGTTATGAGTATTGTTTATTTATACCATTATTTTCTGGTTTTAAAATAATTTTTATTGTAAAATCCTAAGTAGGTTTAAATAAGGAAATATAATTTTTTGAGCATTAAATATAAGTTTATTGTCAACATAATGATTTAAACAAGCCCTTGTTTGCTAACTTGGTACCGGCACAAGCGAGAAAAAGGGTAGCGCGTTTAACTGAAATTTAATGCTGTATATCTCTAAATTTAGTAAAGTCTCAGTCATAAATTTTTTATGAGATATTCCTATTTGTATAAAGAACATTCTGTAAAATTTTCATTTATTTTCATTCAGTCCCTTTTTAGTTATTAACCCTAGAAAATTGACATTATTAGGCTTTCGGCCATTTTTGAAAAGCTCTAGAAAAAAAGGAGAGCATTCTCAGGGCTAAAAACTTTTTCAGTAGGTAGTTATATTAGTTTTTCAACAAAGAAATAAAATATTACTAGTGAGTCTCTTTTCCTTCTTAAACTTTTATGTCTTAAAAAGTTAACAATTGATGATTTTCTTCCGAGATTTTGCAG
Organism: Homalodisca vitripennis; assembly: GCF_021130785.1. Lineage (NCBI taxonomy): Eukaryota > Metazoa > Arthropoda > Insecta > Hemiptera > Cicadellidae > Homalodisca > Homalodisca vitripennis. Next base: position 18,375,099 of record NC_060210.1, read on the forward strand.
AACAAAGTTTGACCGATTTTCTTGCACAAAAGAAACATTATTATAATGTCAAATTGAAGTTCATTTTATGCTGAACACACTGGTTTTTGGAGTATTCTGATATTTTTAAAAATAGCTTGGCAATTAAACTTTTCACAAACCGCGTATTTTACTAAAATCTGCAAAACCGCCATTTTAAAAATGGCCGCCAGGAAAAAAACTATGGCTTGTAAAATTTTTTCAAATAGTGTTTTTGTGATTGTCTACCCATAGGGAACTCATAATAAAAAAATTTGGCAAATTAAAAATGTTGAGCAACATGACCTGGTGATTTGAAAATGGATTGACCCATTTGTCACCGGTTGTTATTCGGCTTAGTGAACAAAAAAACATCCAGTTTGTTTTTTCTGCCGGCTAATTCAACCCATTTGGACGCAGCCCCTGGATATAGCACTGTTCGGTCCTATGAAAAAATGCTGGCGTAATGTTATGGAAGAAGCAAAATTTCATGAAAGGAATAGCAATGCCTTTGATAAGAGATATTTTCCATCTCATGTGAGGAAAAGCCCTACAAAAACTAGAGCCTAACTTACAGAAAGACATCATTGCAGGTTTTTGACAAGGCAGGAATTTTTCCTCTTAATCGAAAACGTGTGTTGGACCGGCTGCCCCCTGAGCTGTGTGAGGATGAAGATGTTGATGGCAGTCAGGCTAATAGCAGCACTAGTGTAAATGACAGTTTAACAACTTTCTTGAAAGAGATGCGTTATGGTGATGGGAGTGAAAAACAAGCAGTAAGGCCGAAAAAAAGAAAACTGAATATTTTTCCGCAGCCGCAGCGTCACTCTTGCAGATTTTGATGACCCTGACGAGGAAGAAACAGAAAATGAAAGATCTGAAAACGAAGATGTACCAAACAATCAAGAATTTTCTAATTATGATTCTAATGAAGAAGGTTTTTGATATCGAAAAGAGCGATGAAGAGCGTTCTGAAGATTTAGCGGAGTGCATCAGTGAAGGAGACTGGGTGAAAGTGAGATTTAATGTATGATAAGGGGGTAAAGGTTTTTATTGGGAAGGTTTTAGGAATCGAAGATGCAGAATTTATTGGGACATTCCTTCGGCAGTCCAGTAAATGTGACAATATTTTTTTATTTTCCCAATACAGATACAGATACAGATAACTTTATTCATGAGCTTCAAGCACAGAATGGTGTCAAAAATTTTTATAATTACAATTCATTTATTTATTTTTTGTAGTGTAGTGTCAAGTAGCACTGCTGACGTCAGGTCTTACGCGAGCGATGAACTCCTCCATGCTGTATAGTGGGATGTCTGCAAGCCATTGCCGGAGCCTCTTCTTCAACGTGGAGGGTGTGCCTTCTTTTATTGACTGTGGAAGCATATTGTACAGTTTTGCTCCAGCGTATGAGGGTTTCTTTGAGAAAATAGAAGTTCTGTGGATGGGAAGATTAAAGTTGCTATTGTGCCTTGTGTTGTAGTTGTAAAAATTTCTGTTTCTTGGAAGAGGTGATTTTAGAGCGAAATCAACTGTCTCTAGGATGTATAAATGAGACTGCAGTTAAAATTCCAAGGCTTTGAAAGGAGTTCCTGCACCTTTCTCTTGGCTGAAGACCCGCCATGGATCGAAGAGCTCTCGTTTCTGGAGCACCAGCACTCGTTTCAAGTTTTCTTGCTTTGCCCCACCCCAGAATATTATACCATATCTGAGGTGGAGACTCGAAGAGGGCATGATAGCATGTTCTTGTTGCTTCGGTCGGCCGTGCTGATGGCTCGAATACGCTTCAAAACGAAAATTGAAGAGCTCAGCTTCATGCAAAGAGAGTCAACATGGTAGTTCCAAATCTTTTGGGGTCTGAAGGTGAAAAACTTGGTATAACAGAACTAAAAACAAACACAATATAAACAAAAATACAGACAAATTTCGAAGACGTCATGTTGCAAAACGCATTAAATCCTGTGTCTATTAAATCATCCATCGTCAGATATATATTAAATGAAATTTCAAGAAAATGGCTTGGTTTAAGAAAGAAAACTTCTAAATTTTGTCTTGAAATACAGTGTAATTATATCACAGGATTGACATTAGTATATACAAAGTTGTATACTAACTGATACGTTGTGTATATTTTATATATTATAATGCAAACGGGTATATCGAATTTCAAGAATTACTCACTTCCCACAACCATAAAGACAAGTACGATGAATTCAATCACAAAAGGATTTGCTTGTATAAAATACAAAATCCGCTTTCACATAAAAGCTCTCCTGCCCACTCAACGACATCACCACTAAATTTGTACATTTGAGAGCGCATTCATTATTTATTGAACAAAACCAATAATACTTGGATTTTCATCATTTGAAATGTTATCAATATCAGGCATTTATATATTTTTAAAGCGGCTTTTATGTCTTTATTTCCTTTTTACAACTACTTAAAATTAGATAGTTTCTTAAAAAAGGATAGGCCGATACTCTTTTAAAACTTTTCTCTCGACCCTCAAGGGATACTGACCTGCGCGAGGATCTAATCAAGTATAAGGGAGAGAGTTGTCTGCGGTATATCTAAGCCTGATCATAAGTCAAACGTCTTAGACCGCTCGGCCATCGGCTCTTGGGAATTTCATGAAATTCTAGTTTATTTTAAGAAGCTTACATCGTTATGAATTTACAGCTTCACGACAGGAAAGTCTGCATAGCGCGATATTACTAAATTTTAACTTAAACTTAGATCAATCGATAGTGAAACGCCACATAGAAACCCTGATATATTTAACAGTTAAATATCCAAGTAGTGATATTGAGTCCCACAAGTGGGAATGATTGAATATCACCGTTCTGAATTCATAGCTTCACTACAGGGAAGTCTACATATCATCGTTATGAATTCACATCTTCACGACAGGAAAGTCTGAATATCATCGTTATGAATTTACAGCTTCACGAAAGGGAAGTTGGAATGTCATCGTTATGAATTCACATCTTCACGACAGGAAAGTCTGAATATCATCGTTATGAATTTACAGCTTCACGACAGGGAAGTTGGAATGTCATCGTTATGAATTCACATCTTCACGACATGAAAGTCTGAATATCATCGTTATGAATTTACAGCTTCACGACAGGGAAGTTGGAATGTCATCGTTATGAATTCACATCTTTACGACAGGAAAGTCTGAATATCATCGTTATGAATTTACAGCTTCACGACAGGGAAGTTGGAATGTCATCGTTATGAATTCACATCTTCACGACAGGAAAGTCTGAATATCATCGTTATGAATTTACAGCTTCACGACAGGAAAGTCTGAATATCATCGTTATGAATTTACAGCTTCACGACAGGGAAGTTGGAATGTCATCGTTATGAATTCACATCTTCACGACAGGAAAGTCTGAATATCATCGTTATGAATTTACAGCTTCACGACAGGGAAGTCTGAATATCATCGATATGAATTCACAGCTACACGACAATGAAGTTGGAATCACGTGATATCACTACAGAAATAAAGTAAAGACAGTAATAAAAGCAACAGCGATTTAGGAAAGTTATCACCTTGAGAATGGATGTCGCAACAATGCAATATCCCCAGTTTGTCACAGGAATTACTTGTTTAGTGCTGACAAACGCTCTCTGAACTGACCTGGTAATAAATCTGGACTATAAATTGTCCGCATCTGTTCCACGCTCAACTATAGAGTCCTCCTCTATTCGTGCACATTCAATTCACTATCACTATCACTCACTTCAGCAGTGTCCGTGTTGTCGTTCCGCGTAATTTAACATTACACATATATTGCAACAATGGTTTTGAATTATTATAGGTTTGGTGTATAATAATATTCAAGAATCTAATATTTAAACTATCTGAATCGTACCAATGGTATTGAGAAAAACTGCCACATATATAGAAACGTCTAAAACGTCCATAGGACCTACTTACCATAGCGTATTCAAAACCCAGAATGTTTCTCTATACAGAGCGGAAGTTTCATTATAGCAGACAAACAATATAATGAATTATTGGACATTTGATGTAAAAAGTAAGCATTTTCTCGCAAACGGATGTATTTAACCAAATTTACTTATAAGACGTCCAAGATCGAACTATCTTACATTCAAAACCGTTATATTTAATTGTTCAGAAAATATACTTTCGAGTTTAAAAAAGCTTAGAGCACATTAATATCACAACAAATTCAATGATGTGATCAATGTGGATTTAAAAAATCTAAATTATCCCGATTATACTGAGAAAAACTGCAATACATATGGAAATGTCGATAAAGTCCATGGGACCTAGTTTCCATAGCATATTCAAAACCCAGAATGTTTCTCTATACAGAGCGGAAGTTTCATTATAGCGGACAAACAATAATGAATTATTGGAAATTTGATGAAAAAGTAAGCATTTTCTCGCAAACGCAAAAAGTATTTAACCTAATCTATTTACTAGCCGTCCAAGATCGTGATATCTCACATTTATTACCGTTATATTTAATCGCACAAAAATATACATCCGATTTAAAAAAAAAAGCTAAAAAGCACATTAGTACTACAACGATATATTAAAACTATTATAATAACTTTGTTTTTCTGTCATGAATTAAATCTTTCTAAATTAGGATTTCTCCGGTACTTGTGCTTTAGAAGCCCAGCCACTGTTTAATATTTTCGCTAATTTATTGTAAACCATTTAAAAGTAATTAATATGACGCATTTAAATTTTCATTTGTAATATTTAGTGAAGACAGTATAACAGGATTTCAGACATTTGATCTCGTTATAGGGTTACAAAAGGTATAACACAACGTTTTGAGAATTGGGATCTATCCTCTTCGTCAGGTGGGGAGTTATTAGTGCATACAAAAATAAAGAACAGGAAGAAGAAAAGCAGGGAAAGAAAAGAGTTCAACAATACCCAGAGGCTGCTTGGAGTCACATACTCTGCAGTGACAACGCCAGGACTAGACTGCAAGCAGCTTTTTGGGTATGTTTGAACTATTTTCTTTCCCTTCTTTACTTGTTTCTGTGCGTTATTTTTTATGTACTAATACATCCTCCACCTGACGAAGAGGATGGATTCCAATCCCCAAAATGTTATGTTGTACATTTTGTTTCCAAAACTATGGCAGATGTCCGAAATTATGTTATCCTGTCAAACCTTCCATCGTCAATAACAAACTTTAAACACATAATTTAGTAAAGAGTAACAATAGACTCTCCAGGTTTGCTTTAAGACGTGTATTGCCTTTACAAAAACATATCACAAAATGAGGTACACTTCCGGGATACATTCTCTCAAAATCGAAAAAGAGGGGAAGGGCATTGAAAAATGTGAAGTACACCAAAATCCAAGTCCCATTGTTCTGGAAATATTTTTAAGTAGTATTATTTGTCTAAGTTATATAATTAAAAAGTGCTAGGAGGAACGCACATTTTACTGTCTGGTGTATATGTATATTGTACCATTCTGTAAATTTGCCATAAGAGGTAATACGGTTCCACCAACTCACTGGAGTTTAACCTCGTAAAACTGGAAGGTTTCTGGTTGTACGATAATAACATTGTTGAGAATAACTCTGTTGCCTATAAAATTATATATTTCTCGTATAATCCGGCCACATTCTATTTCTACTAGACTAGACAACACGTCAACTCAAAAACTTTACTTCCTTATTATTATTCAGATTTACAGTCAGATAAAACTATTATTTAATGTCTTCCACAAGGAAATCCATCTTGTCAATGACGACCTGTTAGATCTTAGTAAAAGTTCGGAGATAGAAGCATACATTAAATTCGTTGGAACATTTTGGAGGAACTCTGAACTCAGTAGATTGAAACGTTACTACATGTCGCTCACTCAAAGTTTAAAAAACCTATTGAAACAGCTGTATTTTGTTTGAAAAATATTTTTGCGACAGATAATTTACTGACGAATTGCAAAGTTTTGTACAAGCATCTAGCTTTTGGCCATTTTAAATTTTTATCGTTGCACTTCCCTGTACATCTCAGGTTTATCTTATCTAGAGTAAACAAATACTATCAAGGAAAACCACGCGCTGTGCTATTTATAATCAACTCCAGACTGGAATAGACCCAGATCAGCCGGCGCGATAAAGTGAGAGTTGTTTGTTGTGGTGCGTACATGCCGTTTGCAAGGTTGCAGCAGGCGGCGTTGTGGTCACAAGCACGTACGCAGGGTCAACGTACCGTTGGAGGGAGAGGGGATTGGGAACTTGAGTAATCTATCCATTGAGCCCATTATACTACATCACAGACTGCACTCTGCACTGGAACATGGAGCAACAACTTGTAGGTCAGTCGCTTGGATTAATTATACTCTATCTCGTACTTTTCTTCTCATTTTCACTCTTCATCGTGCCTTACAAACTACTTTGTTCCAACTATGTTTACAATGTTAACGCTCAATTAAATGTTCATTTTTTGCACATAGTATAACATTTTTATCGTAACAGCTTGTTTATAATTTATAAACTAATAACTATTAACCGTTATCAATCATTTAGGGTTAATTTTTAATTCTAAATTAATAATTAAGTTTGGTTAAATTGTATTAAACTAATTTATAAAACAAAATAATTTAATATCTTTTTAGCCCCAATGATCATATACAGGGTTACTAAACAAATTCTTAGATATATGTCACTCTGATTGAATTATATAAAAATTTTATTTTACGTATCTGGTGATCATCAACACATTCTACTTAGTTCTTATGTATAACCGTTATTTAAAATAAAATAAATCATGGTTAATTACTGCTGAATTTCAGTAAATACCATAATTTGCTAATTCCCGCAGGAAGTGTGACCTATACAAGTCGTTTTTGTGGGTACCCGATCGAGAGAATTTTGGACCGATCCTAACCACTAGAACACATTTTGAACATTTCTTAAAGGATATCTGTTTGGGGATAGAAACAATAATAAACAATTTTCTTCCAAATTGCTACAAACATTTCGTTCAAGATTATGTTAGATAAGGTCGTAAATGATTTTCAGAGTTTTCGTATACAAGAATGTGAGATTTTTAAATATAGGCTATATTTGTGATAGCCAAGCAAAATTTAAAGTTCCAATAAAATTTAAATATACCTGTACACTCACGCACACAATATACTTGACTGAAAACGAAAACAGGGAATATTCCAATCAGATCCTCTTTCTACATAGACTAACAAAACTTGAGAAACTATGAAAAAATAAAATTATATGTACCTCAAATATGCCACTTCAGTTTCGAATTTACCATAGCGCTTCACCATATTACATTTTATTACATGCTTTCACCAAGACATAATAATTTCGATTTCAGGATTCCTCCACACTGGCCTAAAATAGTTCTTGTATTGTTGAATTCTGAGATATTCAATTAAATGTATGCTGTATGGAAATTGAGATATTTCATTACATATGTTACTTTTCCCAATTTCAGACACCGGAACACTACTCTTAAGACTTCGGTTCTATGTAGTTTTTAAGTATCCTAAAATGGTTTACTAATTGGAATATCTATAAATGATCGTTTAAGATAGTTTTATATGCTATTTAAAGGGGATGTGCTTATGATTACCCTATAATTCAACAGGAAAATGCATAATTAGCAGGATCAAGATGTACTTGTAGCCTTCAAGACGTATTCATGCAAATAAAAACATTCATGTACGGTAATTGCTTTCAACAATTGCAGGCGTTGTTATGACCTGGAGTTGCTTTCACACTATGTCAGTTTGGGTCCCTGACTTTATTAGATATTTATAACGTGAATATAATTATTAATTTATATAAAATAGCACATCCCATAGGAGGCAAGTTTAGTAGAGTATTTTGTATAGTACAGTATTGTTTGTATATTAAGTTATTAATCTATAGTAGTAGCAATAAAGATAAATAATTAATATTATTAGACTATCGATATTTAAATGGTTATACACATTGCATTATCCAAACAAAAACTTTATTAGTTAAGTTAAATAGAGTATATTTATATTTTATAACCTTTTGTAATACTATATCGTTCTGATGAAGAGGTCGTTGAGGGTATAAGATAAACAAGCGGTATTTCTAGTTTTGTACAGTATAGGTATAGATAGTACAAGTATATGAGCACTTGAGGAGCACTTTACAATTACCTTACCGCTTCTGAAGTGTGAAAAATATTATATTTCCTGGTGTTATAGTTTATCATAATCGATCAAATATAAAATTTAGTTATTATTATAATTCTTCACGTTATTTTGGTCTAACGAGAGTAAGTTCGTAATTTCATGATTATTTCTACATGTAAGATTCGTAACAAACAAGTTACTGTACCTCTAATAGCTCGCTATTAGTATTCAAGACACATTATGATTGTAAAACTGGGCTAATTGAGAATTAATTGTGGTTTCGTATAACTATACTTAATTTAATTTCAGATCTCAATAATGCAGTAAATATATTTAATTATAAGTTATTTTATGCTTAACACGCACGTAATAGAGGCGTCATAGAAGAATATTTTAATTGGCTTCTCAAAGAATCTCAGTTATAGATAAGGCGAAGAGCAAACCTGATCCAAATATAGTACAGACATGAATGGTTATGGAACAATTCATGAAATTTGTTTGAAAGACAAACAAATGTGATATCAGGTTAGCCAACACAACATTTCAACAATGAGTATATAATTACAGGAGCATATATAATAAGTTATTAGTGCCTGATCGATAGGAGATATTTGTAAACATTTTTATGTATTATATAAAAACTGGTATTGTCATTTTAAAAATATTCCTGATTCCTAGGAACAAAGTCAGTCCACCAACAATTGGATGCATTACATTTTTTTATATTAAACATATTTCTCTTTTTATAAGTAACATAATATATGTTTTACAAAGTTACTTTGCAAGATGGGATTTATTTTAATGGCTTTTGTAAACATAATGGCTTTTAAATAGTTTTCCACTGGGAAAAGTCCAAGTTTAGGTCATATAAACTAGATATATTGTAAACTACATTGATTACTAGGTAAAATTGCGATATTAATGAGGAAAATCGTCACTTAATTATAACATAGTTTGAGTATCGTTTAACTTCAGTACAATAATTACGCCTAAGTAGTTTTATACATTCGACGCACTGCAGTATCGTACTTTATTGACAGTGTTAGGTCGGACGTTAATAAAGACGGGTAAATATCTGATTATGCCCTGTGTTTTACGTCCAGCAACGAAGTGCCGAGTGCGGAATGAAGTGGAGAGAAATATAGAAGTGGTAGCGGCAGAGGCGGTGAAATATTCAAGCGCAGAGGTGCGGCGACACACTTCGTGTTGACAAGTCCGATAAGTGATTCATGCCGTTCTAAACGAAACTTTTCCCTCTTGTGGACAGAATTTCTTGACAACCTAGATCTTATAAGTTGGAAAACTCAGAGCCATGAGTTACAATCACTGTAAACCGATATCATAAAAAATAAGACTTGTATCCCTTCAAATCAATGAACATTTGTCACGAATTTAAAAAAGTGTTTTAGGTCGATCCTTCTCGTACCAGCACTTACTCAAAATGTCTGCATACTTTACTGAACAAAACCACCTAGGTTCCAAAACCATCCCATGTTTACATTATGAACGAGTTACATTGTTATTATTTTGTACGTGAGTACGTGTTTATATACCTACGAGTACGTACGTGAGTACGTGTTTATATACCTACGAGTACGTACGTGAGTACGATAATGATACCTTTTTATCATTATAAGATTTTTTTAGTTAATATTCTTCAATAAAGTTGTACTTTTTGTTGTTAATACTGAAAGTTTTTACAGTAAAATATTTAGTTTTATTATTATTAAAAATTAAGAATACGCCTTTTATTTGTTCAAGTTTCTATATGAGGTTAAACGTACGAAAAGGCCATGAGGCCCTAATTTCGCCTCAACTGATATTACCGGGTATCTTAAAAGTCCACCCTACTCCCTATTAACTTTCTAATGAATAGAGATGGAGTGATTAACTATTAAGATGTGTATATGATGAAACTTTTTAAAATGAACTCCTAGCTGGTAACTGGACTGAATGTATTACATACTAACTGGTAAACAATAAGAGAAGGCATAGCAAAACCAGCTATTGGTATTCCCAGGACTTCCTAATGGGCTTCAGTGAGACAAAGCAAAACCTGCTATGTTAATTATGATTGTTGATGTTTGTTGATTCTTGTAATAACTTGTTTTATAAAGAAACAGGATTTTCCGGACATTTACAATCTTTCAGTGATATAAAAAATTAGTAACACTACATCTCGAGATCTGTAATCTGATCTCTTCTTCAGGTAAATAACTAACCGATTACATAATTAAATACTAGGTTAAAATAAACAAATCATACCAGAGCGTTGCGACACCCTTAATTCAGGAATCACAACCACCATGTGTGTGTCAACTTCACTAACGTTTAACACATGTACTTGAGAAAAAACAAAATAATTAGTGTTGTATTTTGTTTTGTCTGCGAAAAAATCCTGTTTCCTTCACAATCCTTCCATCGTCAAAAACAAACTGCAAACAAAGACTTGCTTTACGATATCTTTACGTAAGTTCTCAAAATAACTAGTGAGTGAAGGTTCTATCTGCCTTACAATAACTCTAAATGTAACTTAAACTGTGGGGGTTTTAAAAACCAATTCTAAATTTAGTTGGCCACCAAATGTGATAGAGTAACATTAGATACCTGCAGTTTGCGCTATTGTTCTTCTTTTATATTGCCTTTAAATTGAGATGCTAGAAGTTCTTGTTTAAAAAATTATACTTAACCCCAAAATACGCCATCTAGGGGGAGGGGCCAAACATTTTCATACATAAAAAACTGCTCAGGTGGTCATATAAACATCCTCCAAAGTAAGTAAATCACTTCATCTCTATTCTCAAGAAAGTTAAAAATGGAGGGAGATGGAACTTTTAAGACACCCGGTATATTATTTAACGTAACATCAAGGCAAACTACTATGGCTCGTGAAATACAGTTGACATATAACTCCGTTATTTATGAAACTAAAGAAATAACCAGTTTTATAAACATTTCTTACATGTAAAATGGTTTTAGAGATATTGAGTACACGTCAATCACATGAGAATATACTAATCATATTCCAGTTGTCATATAAATCTAGCTACTTCTTCCGACTGAACCGGAAGAACTATTTTATTTCTTAACACTTTTATTGAATGATATTATTCTATGGTTATAAGTTTTCAGTATCATCATTATAATAGTACACTAACGTTATGATCTTTCAATATACCAGTGAATAATAGTACAGTGGAGAACTTAATGAATTATTTGAAAATTTGTAAGTAGTGCAAAAAATTATTTTAAAATTCAATTAAATTTTAATTGTTTTAAATTTAAGATTTTTAAATGGTGCAAATTAATCATTTCCATATGGATCAAATCTTTTAGTTCACCTTCAGACATGTTTCATATTAAAATGTAGAACTTGTAATGTAATGTAAAACTGCTGTATACTGAAATGTTTTTCAATCATACAGCGTTCAAAAATTTCAAAGAGCGTTTTCAAAGGAAAAGAGATACCTGGATTACCCAGGATATTCTCAAATCAAGAGAAAGGCTCGTTTTATCATTCGATATATGTAGGGACAGAAAACGAACAATTCAAACTTCTTTCGAAATTTCAAGCAAAATTATCGAAAAGAAATAAGGATGGCCAAGGCACGAGATGTCGAAACCAAACTGAGACAATCAGACAATTTTTCAAAAAGCGCTTGGAACATTATAAAAAAAACAGCACAAAACAACAAAGTTTTTTCAAAATTTTTCAATTCCAACACTTTAAAACAACAAATAAAATAATTGATGATCCGTTTGAAGTGGCAAGTGAATTTAACAAATTTTTTTCAACTGTGGCTGAACCAGACGACTCATTTTCGGATAGCCCTCGCGATGATCCATTGACGAGACCGATCTCATCTATGGTTCTTTTTCCTGTGAGTGAGGTGGAGGTGGCCCGTATCGTGCGGGATTTGAGACCGAAAAAAATCCAGTGACACCAATGGCATGTCTGTGTGGTTGCTCAGGGGTTGCTTCAAATACCTCTTGACTCCAATCACCCGACTGATCAATCTTTCATTTGCTCAAGGGTATTCCCGTCAGCATTGAAGATTGCCAAAGTTATACCAATTTTCAAAAAGGGACGATGCTTGCATTCAAGCAACTATCGTCCAATTTCTATACTCCCAGTTTTCAGCAAAATTTTTGAAAAAAGCTTTTCTCAAACAATTTGAAGAATTTCTTGATCGTTACGAGGTTCTATGTCCCGAACAATTTGGGTTCAGAAAAAACAAGTCGACAATCGATGCTGTAAAAACGAATCTCATTTACAATGTAGTCGAGGGCCTGGAGAGGCGAGAGCACGTGCTAAGCATATTCCTCGACCTCTCTAAAGCTTTTGACTGTGTGCATCATGCAACACTGTTGCACCAGTTGTGGTCAAGTGGTATTCGGGGACTGCCGCACGATTGGATCTCGTCTTATTTAAAAGATAGAGAGCAGTGCGTGCAGATTGCTAGTGTCTTGTCAGGCAAAGTTAAAATGCCCTACGGTGTCCCACAGGGATCAATATTAGGGCCAGTCCTTTTTCTAATTTACGTCAACAGATTGAATTCTGCAATCCAGAATGGAAAATTGATTCAATATGCTGACGACACGACTCTCTGCATCAGATCAAAATCAAAAAACGAACTTGAAATGGAGTCATTCATTGAGTTGAATTCATGCATCGAATATTTCTCCAGAATCAATCTGAAAAACAAACAGTTCAAAATCAAACGTCATACATTTTTGCCTTCGGCAACAACAAGGTCAAGAGCTTCGACCCGCGGTGATGGTGGACGATTTCCTTCTGGAAGAAACAGACTCCATTAAGTTCCTTGGAATGTACCTTGATCGGGGGCTGACATGGGACGATCACATTGAAAACGTTTGCTCTAAGGTCGCTTCGGGAATTTATGTCCTGCGCAATCTTGCAAAATTTTGTTCGTTGGATGTATTAAAATGGCCTATTTCGGTCTGATACATCCACATTTGACATATGGCTTGAGATTGTGGGGAAGCTGTTCCAAATACAGATTTGAAAGAGTTTTCAGATCGCAAAAGAAAGCCGTAAGAATTCTTTCAAAATTAAACCCCAGAGAGTCGTGCAAATATGCCTTTAGGTGAGCTTGGATTGCTGACCCTTCCCTGTCTCTATATTCTCGAGGTGGCCTTGTACTGCCGATTTAAATGCGAGTTGGTGCAGGGTAGGGATGTCCACCAATATGGGACTAGAGGCAGGAATAACTTTCGAGTCGAACAGCACAGAACGGGCAGCTTTCGAACACTTACCATCTCAAGTTGGAGTCGGACTAATCAATAGGCTCCCTGAAGGCATCAAACAACTCAATGAAACAAAAAAATTCAAAACTCGACTAAAACATTTTTCTTATGTCAAAGGCATTTTACTCAACTGATGAGTTCATGATGGGCCGCTGGGATGAAAAATTTTTGAAATTAACAACCACGAAATCCCGGTTCTGGTACATACAAGAATCGTATTGCATTGTATGTATTTACCTTGACCATATCATTTATCTGATGTACTTATCTACTTTATATAGTTACGTTTTGACGCATGCCATGCAATATTGTAATTGTTTCACGCAATAAAGGATATTATTATTATTATTATTAATCATCCATAATTCTTTGGTTACAAACCATAAAAATTTAAAAAAAAGGTGTAAACCGTATAAATAAATAAATCATTTTACCATCATTTCAATGAAGTAATTTACACATTCTTGAGTTGGCTCTTTAATGTCCAAAAGTGTGGACAAATTCACCTCTGTCAATTTTGATATCAATTGTATACTAAAAATAAAATCTCAACAGGTGGTAGTAAAACATGTTTATTATTAACCTTCCTAAAAATATAAACAGCCATTTATTGTAGCAATATTATTGATTTAAATGAAAGCCATGTAATATTATTTAAACATATTAAAGCGCGAGGAAGCGTGTCGGGTTCCCTGTTCTGATATTGGCCAGGCTACTTTGATCTGTGTGACCTCATTACTATAAATGAATGCTAATACTTTGCTCCTTAATGCTGAACAGACCTCTTGAACTTTGATTACTTTCGTATGATCAGAATAAATTTACTCATTTTACACTTGAAAGTGTGTCACTGTCCAACACACAGTAGAGGTTGAGTCGCTTTATCCTACAGACGCTTAATGGCACATTCCTAGGTATAATGCACATTCATGAATGAATCACTCATAATGGCTTTATAATTACATTGTAAATCCATTAGGAGTGTAATCAGGGGCCATTATAAAGCCACTGGAGCAAATCTCAATACTATTATGACTACTGGAAACTTATATGTGTAATGGTTTTAATTATAATTGCATTTTTTTCTGTAACTATCTTTTCATACACCACTAATGAAATGTATTTTAAACTTTTGTCTTATTCCGCCTCCCCATGGGAAGCTTGTGTGTACGAGGATCTTATCAAACAGAATAAAGAGACCGGTCGCTTCCGTAACAGTTCGACTGTTCTGATAAAAATTGTTATAGCAGATAAAATACGAACCTGCGGACCACCGACTCTCATAAATTATAAATTAAATATTATACTTCTTTATTACTTTCTATTCATGGGTTTGGCCTGCTTTGTGCACAAACGTAAAGCAACATTTTATTGTGTTCACATACAAGTACTCAACAGGTTATACAAATGGACAAAAGTGTAACCAATAACTCTTAAAAACTGCAGCTAAACATAATTTTAAGGAGATAAGAGGTATTTTATTATTATTCACACTAAACTTTTTTAAGGGAAAACTTTCCAAATTCAGTTGCAAATTTGTATTGACCTCTCCCAGAATCGGAGCTGTGACTCCTCGGTTAGACAGCCGCAGCCTTACTACTACGCTAAGCTGGTCGCTCCAGTGTTTAGGCTTAGTTTAGCTAGATACAAGAATATTTATTCAAACCGAAACATCGTTTTATAGCTTGGGAATACTGTCATAGGCTAAAGCATTAAAGTTTGAAACTCACTCCATGAGTATAATCCAACCATCAAAATAAAGTAAAGGCAATCACGATTAAACATGTATCGTATATGTATCTACAGCAGATGGTAGTTATATGGTGTGTAGTGGGATCAAATAGAATCCGAAATGATCCCCCCACCCCCCCCCCCCCCCACCCCCCCCCCCCCCCACCCCCCCCCCCCCCCACCCCCCCCCCCCCCCACCCCCCCCCCCCCCCACCCCCCCCCCCCAATTAATTTTTACACTTTTACAGAGGCCCAATATGTGATTAAAAACCAAATCTTTTACTAACCTCAATTTTAACACATGAATTGAACTTAAGTCTTCAGAAAAAAAAAGAAAGAAATAGAAAAGGATTCAGGAGATCAAACTTTTACTACGCCCATAAGTGTATTATCATACGATTTTTGTGTGATAATAAATATTTTTTTCCTCTGATAGTTCTTGAATAATTTCAATGATAATAGGAATTTGGGTTATATTTTAGATCAGGGCTGGAATCAAAATTATTTATAGAATTAGAAATAGCCAAATATTGAAAACCCCAAAAACATAGAACCAAAATTTAAAATTTGGATTAACAAATTTATTTTTTGTACATAATTGAAGAGATAGAAATCCAACAAATTTGTCACAAACTCGTTGGAGGTCTTCTGCTTTATTTTTATTTTCAATATTCAAAACCAGTACACAAATTTGACATACCTATTTAAAATTGGCATGTTGTGTTTCAAACATTTTGAATATAACTTATGAGTTAATGATTTTCAGATGAAATTTAGGAGTAAAAATCAAGATCAATCCCCTTTGAAAATTTAAACCTTTGGTTACATTATTATAATCGAATGTATAAATGAGAATATTTAAGCAGATCTATTAGAAATTTTAAACCAAGCGAAAGTGTTTATTAGCAATGATCAGATGTGTTAACCAATAAGACCAACAATTCGCTCTTTTTATTTTTTGATATTTTTATGATTTTATGAAATATTTAAACTTTTGAAGAAGAGTAGAAATTTCTGTCAGTATTTTTGAATTTCAACGTTATAATTTTGCAACAAGTCTTTGTGCTTTTCCCGGGATGGTCAGTTATCATTTTTTGTTTTCGTAGTTATAATATTTTAAATTTTATGACATAAACAAATTTTAGTTGCACAAATTCTAACTTGTTTTTTTTTTTATTAAACGATTACCATTTTCTCTTAGTAAGTAAAACACATTGTTATATTTTTTCACTGCTCTAATGTTTACATCAATGATAATTTTACCAATATATCGAAGGCTTAACGTAAACGACCTCAATATATTGAATTCCTTGATAAATCAGAATTTTGTCATTTCCCTTGAATGTGCCCCAAGCAGCCTTGATATATCAAGGTTCCACTGTATCAGTTAGTATTTCAATAACAAAATAAAGATTTATTATTATTATTTATGTTCCAGGGCTACTTCCAGAGAGTGTTGGCCATCCGGACCACAAAGATGGCTCAGCAGACTGCCTTATGGGCGATGGTGGGGTGCCTGCTCATGGGTATACCGGCTCTGCTGTTTGGGGTCATCGCTAGAGGCACAGGTCAGTGCACCCTGATATTTTACATGGAGTCTGCACAGAAATAATGCTTAGTTACAATATTAATGTCCCTGTTCATATTGTCTTGATACTTTGCTAACACACTGTAACAATGAAGGGATCTAAGCTAATATTCAATTTCAGCAGCTGCAATAGCAATCAATTGCTATTCTGTTAAAAGTGTTTTTAATGTTTATACTTCAAAACTGTTTCCTCCACCATTTAATTTAAGCTCACACCTCTGATCTAGTGTTCAGATTAAGAAAACTTCTACTGTTTCTCTATGATTTTTAATGCAGTGAAAATAAGGTGTAAACAACCTAACTTATAACATATAAAGTACAGTATTTAACAATTTAAGCACCATCCGACTAGTCAGCCAGCTAAAAACCAATTTGTACTATAGAAACACAACCTATTTTTCTTAAAATCAAAAGAGGAATTTATTCTAAGGAAAAAATTGATCATTGGCCATTAATGTTGGTGGAGTCAAAGTGGGAGGGTATCAAATGGGTTAAAAATATGAAATAATAATTTTTCTCTGATTATATTTCTTCTAGCTTTATGCAATCAAAATGGCCTTGAAATGCATAAAAAAATACTTATATCATTATCAGATAACTAGATAAAGAGGCAGACCTCACCTAATTTGTGGTCAAGCTAAAAATATGTAATTTAAGAACAAATCATCATTTTCAGTATTTAGCCTCCCATTTCAACGTTCACCAAAACTAGTGAGGTTGAGGATCTTCTTTCTTAGAGAAATTCCTCTCACCGATTTGGCTCTCTGGTCCTGGACTATAATGGGGTCTTTGAGGTCTATTCAAAAGGCCCAATAAAATAACTCTAAATCCAGAAGGTCTTAGGATAGAATTATTATGGATCTAATTACTGAAAATCCCATGTTCTTAGATTTACTGGCACCTCCTCCTTTCCCCTCCCCCCCCAAATCACAAAGATAATTTTTAGAGGAATTTTTAACCAAACGCTTCCTCTTAACAAAATGGTTTAATTCACAGTTATTTATTCTTTTTAAAACGTTCAAATTGAAACAAACTTAAAATTGTCCCTGATTTGACGCTAGCCATACAATATTGTGAATAACAGCAATAAAAGTAATTATTATCTATAATACAATCAAATAATAATTTATGTCAGTCTATGTGTTCTTCTGAGACTAAGTCAACTTAAAGTATTTTTTCAGATTGGACTCATGTGGATGGTTTTCGACCGAAACATGACTTTGAATGACTCCAATGTTATCCTGCCAAGAGTTCTAAGGCATCTAACACCTCAGGTAGGTTTCGGAAGAAAATATAAAATGATTTAAAGGAAGTGGAATTCAAATCTCTTATTGTCTTATCACACACTACATGTGTGTTCTCTGATAGCTTAAATCTATGCTGGTTCAAAGGAATAATTTAATTAGATCAATTATATCATAAAGGGATAGGATTTGGTAAGGCAAGTTGAGGTTATACAGTTAAGAGAATACTAAAAATAAAATAAACTATTAATGGTTTCATTACTTTTGCTCGATCGTCTTAGAGATGTTTTGTTCATGTCATTGTGTTTCTTTTGATGTTATCTTTTAAATGACATGTCACAAGATAGGGGTTACAATTTGAAAATTTAAAGTGACTCCCCCCTACACCCCTTTGTAAAGGGGGGGAAATATTTGTATCCTTCAAAAAGTCCAAAAAGTATTTTAATAGGAATGTTGAAGATTGTACATTGTTAATTCAATCCGTTTGAAATTTACCCAGGCGTATCAGGACTTAATTTACACCCTAAGATGCAAGGGGTTGTTTGCCCATAACGTTTGCTAGACAGTAGACACGTCATATAGATATTCTATTCATGTAATTGTGTTTCAATTAAATATACCATTAAAATGATATGCCACAAGATAGGGGTTGCAATTTGAAAATTTAAAGTCACCCTGTACCGTAATTTGAAAAGGGGGATGAATTTTTTTATTATTCAAAAAATCCAAAAAAGTATTTTAATAAGTATGGTGAAGGATATTCATTGATTTCTCAATCCATTTGGAATATATCCAGGCATATCAGGACTTAATTTACACCCTGATATATATATATATATATATATATATATATATATATAATATTTATATATATATATATATATATACAAAAAGTTAACAATTAAAAGAATTAGAATATTAAAACCCATCACCTGTCAACAAGCAGAAATGACATACATAATTTTAAATTTTGGGAAACCAAAATTCATCTAGCAGAGTCTGGGGTTACTGAATATTATTCATTACAGAAGAAACTCTGGTTGGGAAGGATTTCTTCCAGAAAAAATTTGAAAATCAAGATCTTTAAATAAATATTTAGTGTAAGATTCTCAATTACTTGGAAAAAGTTGATATTAATCTTTTTGAAGTCAACTCCTAGAGCAGTCAAGTTTATGTATGGAATATTTCCTAGAAGAGCTAATTTATACTAGCCAGTTCAGGATCTACATGGGTGCAGCAAAAACCAATGTGTCACTTACTTCTGGGCAACCCAATGAATGGCACAACACTAACCACCTTTTAGGATCAAGTGCTATGTGAGTTTTCTCACCTGAGTGAATGGCAACAACAATCTCTTAGAGATGTAGAAAATTGCTGTAGTAACCAGACTAAGACAAAAGCTTGCATGTGGTTGTTTAATGTGTTCCTCCAGAGGCATGCTCCATAATAATAAGTGTGGGTCTTCAGAATAATGAAAAAAAAATTGTGATTAAACTATCAAAAGTGAATCAGAAGTGATGGTTTTTACTATTCAGTATTTTATTGTCAGTATTTTTATTTTATTGGTCTTTGGTCTGAATCCAATGAAGTATTTTCATCCTTGACTTATACTAGATAAAGAGCGTTCTTGCCTGATCGATTTAAGTGCCCAAATATCAATCTTCTTTGTAAGAGATGATTTAATTTCATACGATGGCAACTGCATTTGGGACAATTGCTTTTTCCTCATTGTCATCAAACATATATTTTATCTTAAAAAACGTGATTTAAAAAATATTCCTGAAAGTTTTTTTTGTTTTATTGCAATTAATTTTTCTCTGAGTACAATAAATGTCCTCAAATCATCTATGATGCTCTTGATGCAAATTTACTTAATCAAACGTAACATCTTGATGAAGGACGATTTTAATGCTCTGGCTTGAATGTGATGAAAAGTCCTCAATTTTTATTCCAGGGCTAGAATAAGCCAAATAATAGAACTGGTTCCATCCAGTCTCCAAGAAGAACCGAAAACTCACTAAGCCTGAGTGATTTATGGTATTCTCCTGTTCATTATCACATATATACAGAATACCATTGCTAGTGTTAATGTTTAGGTAGAATTTATTTAATACAACGGTTTCCTTACATCTAGAAAACGGCAACAGCAACACCAATTCCAAAAACAGCACCCAAACTCTAGTTTTATCCAAATTTTTATTGTAGCCAATTATGCTGTATTTTTTGGTATGCAGTTTTCTATATAGGAAAATTTTTCTCTCCGCTCAGCGCAGTTTCATGATAGATCATTTGACTTATACAGCTTTGTCATCAGTTTCAGGATTATTTAATTCTGCAGTCTAGTAACATGTTAACACTTTGAGTCCCGGGTTCTTAGTAATATTTATATGTGCTGTCCCAGCCATTTCAAGGGTTTTTTAGTTAAATTGTAAAAAAATTGTAAGTTATAGTTTCTTAGCAACCAATATATCAAATTTAAAAGCAGAAAAAATATAAATAAATAAACTATTAAAAATGTTACGTATCTTTTTTGAAGTCAATACAAATATATTGAGTCCATAAAAAAGTGTGTAAAATACTGAAGAAAAAAAAATTGGAACATAAACTCATAAATTTATTTGCACATTTTTCTTCTTGACTATTTTCTGCTAACCATAACATATTACACATCAAAATAAAGCCAAGAAGTTGTAGTCCAAATATATATGTATATATATCCAAGGTAAATATATCAACTTTTTTTTAAATCAATGAAAATGTTGAGTCCATAAAAAGTGTGTAAAATATTGAAGAAATAAAAATTGGAACATAAAGCATAAGTTTGTTTATACATATTTTTTCATGATTCTTTTCAGCTAAACCATAACATATTACACATCAAAATAAAGCCAAGAAGTTGTAGTTCTAATATATTTATTTATAACCAAGGTAAATAACACAGATGAAAAGTTGAATAGAGAGAATGTAGTCCTATTTACAAGTAGTTAGATTTAGTGTGAAAATAATTAGAAACATTCAGGAAGGCAGAGGGCAGTGTCACACTCTGGGCAAAACCACACAGTTTCTTTTCTTCCAGATTTGCCTGTGGTTTGTTTATTTTTCTCTGAACAAACTTTTACACACTCTTGTTGGATGGACCTTCTTATCAGTCGGAGGAATATTTTCGGAAATGTCTGCCTGTAAGTCTGTAAGTCAGAATCTGTATGATACAATGTATCAACGATAAGCTTCGTTGTTTTGGCATCAAAAAATTCACTCATTTTACGCGTGTGAGTTGAATAACATAATAAAACAACACTGAGCAACACAAAATCCTAATTGTATAAATAACTATAACTAAAATAACTTTTATTTCACTGTAAAACACAAAGCGAGTAGACGTATGCCACGGCAACGGCACTAGCAGACAAATACGTTAGTTCTTGACTAACGTAAGATAAATAACATAATAAAAACTATAACTGAGCACTCCAAATAACTAATTTTATAAAAACAACTGTAGCTAAAATAACTTATAATTCACTGTAAAACACAAAGCTAGTGTAAACAGTGCAGACGTCACGGCACCAGCTGACAACTGCGTAGTTGGTGACTAGGCGTCGTATCAGCTGTTTGTTACACAATTTCTGTTATAATTTTTTTTTTCTTGTAACCGTTTATAAATATAACTAAAATAACTTTTATTTCACTGTAAAACAAAACACAAAGCGAGTAGACGTACGCCACGGCACGGCACTAGCAGACAAAATACGTAGTTCTTGACTAACGTAAGATAAATAACATCATAAAAAACTATAACTGAGCACTCCAAATACTAATTTTATAAACAACTGTAGCTAAAATAACTTATAATTCACTGTAAAACACAAAGCTAGTGTAAACAGTGCAGACGTCACGGCACGGCACCAGCTGACAACTGCGTAGTTGGTGACTAGGCGTCGTATCAGCTGTTTGTTACACAATTTCTGTTATAATATTTTTTTTTCTTTGTAACCGTTTATAAATAACCAAAGACTAATATAATTAGTCTAATATGACTTGCTAAACATAACACAACCTCTAAAAGCGTCAGTTATTGCGAATTACAAGTCTCCACGAACTAAAAAATAGACTGCCCGGCCTGAGCTCGGGCTTGGGTCATTGACGATATTGACACACAGCCCGGCCCTGAGCTCGGGCTTGGGATTCAAAGTGTTAAGGTATTGGATACTATCTTGAATTCCAAAAGGCGTTTGACAGGTGATTTGCTATCACTTCATTTTGAGAAAACTTCCAGCTTTTATATTTGGTCCTGAACTTGTTCCTTGAATTTAACTTATTAAAAATGAATTATTTTATTACATCGGTTATAAGAAGGTGTAAGATCTGGTGATGTACTGAAAGTTTCAGTTCCACATTTTGGAGTTCTGCAAGGCTCTATTCTGGACCTATGTTTTTCTTTATGTTTATGAGTGTTATTATACACCGATCCTGAATTGTGGCATTGCGTTTTCTGCTGATGATGGTATTTTTTTCTATCAATTGTCAGAGTGACAGACCATCTAGCTGTGCAATCAGTTGTTTATTCCTCTTTAAGGTGAGATGAAGCCATGTTTTCTTAAGCGCAACAAAAATTGTGGTATTTATTCCTAAAACTAATCCTTAGTTCATTTTTATGGAAATAGGGATAATGGACCAAGAGAAAGTACACAAATCTTGTTCATATCCTTGTTGATAATTAGAATTGTAAGAAGATATATTCAGCATAATTTTGCACCTGTCTAAATGTATGTGAAAAGGCTAGAGAACATTAGGAAATATTGCAGGAGCAGAGAACAGATTCAAAACATCCTTTCCAGCAAAAAAAGACATGCTATGATCCAAAGAGATAAATATTCTAGGGTCTGTATTGTTTCTTGTATGTGTTAAATGTTTTAATTTATCCGCACAAAATGGAGGATAATATATAAACAATATGACTCATGTTTAAAAAAAAAAAAATGATTTAAGAGGAAATGCTTGTCATTTGCTGATTGTGCATCTGAGGCTTTGATTTTAAAATAGAACTAAAGTTTAAAACTGTGTTTTAAATACATTCTTGTCTAATCCATAATTTTTTCACTTTAGAAATTTGATTTTAGAGTACATTTTTCCATAAGAAACTTTATTTTAAATATTAATTATTACTATTAACAGATAATCACATTTTAACAATTATTTAAAATTAAGTGTAATATTTATAAATTTGAAACGAGTTCTTACTTATAACACAGTTATTATATTTGTTACCATGTTAAAATCAAAATCAGAGTATTAGATGCTTGGCCAGCAGCTAACTATTGTGCCCTCTTAGAGATTATAATATGTGACATCGAGTTGGATTCATGAATTTAAAATGTTGCAGAAATAACTTTGAAATTAAATGGTCTGAGTCATATCTATTTATTTGTGACTAGAATTTATATGACTTTTCTTGTAGCACTTTCAAACCATCATGATGGGTGATGTTTCTTTTGTGTTGGAGGAAGCATATTCCACTAAATTCCTAGGAATAGACATCTAGAGTTACATCTAATGTTTGTACCCTTTGTAATCTAGTGAAGTTTTGTACTTTTGAAGTCTTTGAAGCCCGTTTTGATCTTATAAACTTTTCTTATTTTGACTGTGGAATCAAACATATTCTGTGTAAAGAAGGGTTTTTATATCTAAAGAAGTGAGAGAATGATTTCAAAATTTCTGGTGCAGGGTAGGAATATTCACCAATAACAGAGGTGTCAACTACAGAATCCAACAACACAGATTAGTAGCTTCTGAAGAGGGTTTTAGCCCATTAAGGTGACTGTGGGTTTTATTGACTGTACGGTTACATAGAGTCACTGGAGAACCAGGTTTGCTGGATAGGCTGGTGGTCTGAGTGACAACTAGGGAACAGCTGGTTTCAGTTGGTAATTTTGTTTGTCAAAATTAAATCTTTTTCTATTTTTCTTCCAACATTTTGTGTAGCATTTTTAGGAATAAATACTTAGTTTAGAATCTGTTAAGTATCAATAACGGCCATTTAATAAAAGTTATATAAAAGTTCATAATTTCACCATTTGATTGATTTAAAAAGATAACCTTTTTGTATTTTATTTGTTCTCTTAGGACAAGGAGCTTTAAAATTGCACTAGTCCTAAAAGGACCTTTCCGCTGTTTTCTAGAGGGACAGGATATTCTAGATGGGTTGTCAGAGGTGAGGGCTACCTCCTGATCCACGAGGAAGAATTTGGGACATTAATATCAATCATGTCCTCTTGGATGAGGGGAAAGCCAGCTCTGAACCAGCCTCTCCAGTCAAAGCAGGCAGGGGGTGGCACACCCTTATGTCTAGACTAGCAAGAAACTTTGACTTTTAGGGAACCCCACCAACTACAACAGTCATCTCCCGCAGTAGACGACCTATCAAACTACCTTTGCTCACCAGAATCTCGACATTTGCGGTTAGTGGTGCGCCGCTCCTGGACATCCATAAGGTTGCCCAGATTTAAGTGACACATCAGTTTTTGCTGTACCCAGTGTGGAAGGTTAGGAAGGTATAATCTAGCCCGAAGTGAACCCTACTGAGGACACCGTTTTGTATTGATGGCTTCAACTCACTAAGCCATTATGATATCTAACCAGTTTCAAGTGATAGTTTTGTTAATCAGTTATAACAAATATATGATATCTAATTATGAGCCTGAATTGTAACTAACTGTTCAGTGGGTGTCGTTCTTTGGACTTGGATCAGTATCGGCTGCCGTTATGTCTTCAGCTGACTCCAGTATCCTTGCCTCTGCTGCCATGTTCACCCGCAACATCTACAAGTGGACATTCCGTCCTTCTGTAAGTATTGGTAATGTTTCTACAATATCTAATGAAAACTAATGTGATAACATAGTTATAAATGATTAATAATTATAAAAACAATGAGTTTACATTATTTTAATAGTAAATTATAGTTCATTTCTAGCTATGGTTGTTTTGTATTGTACAGTAATAACACAAAATGACCAAATTTTCTTTTACATTTGGAGAACCATGGCCTAGTGATCTAAAAGACTTTAAGTCTGATTTAGAGATAGCGCAGGTTTAAATCCTGTCTGTGACCATGCACTTTTTATCAATACTATTGATCTTGTACTATAAGACTCTTCCTTGTTCAGTTTGATAAGATCCTGCACAGGCCAGTGGAACAGGCTATGAAAGGGACCTCTTTTCTCTCTTTTGAGGTAAAAATTGGCTATTGAAGAGTAGAAGCAAAATCTGTAACATAATATTAATCAAAACATTTATTTATAATTATACAATTTAAAGTTACACTTTTTATCTATCAGTCATATTTTAATCAATATCATAGTTAATATTACATAGAGAAATGAAAATATAAGTTTTGTGGTGTTATGAGGTTTCTTTTATAGTTGTTTTGAAAAAGTATAAGGTATCTAATGTAGGCAGTAATGTACACAGTTTTTTTTCAATAATTATATGTTAGGAGGAGATAAGCCTAAGGATTACAGTACAAAGGAAGAAATCTGTAATTCCCTAGCCAAATGTTAGATTTGTTTGTCTACCAAACTGATTATAATGTAAAGCATATAATAATATGGCTCAAATTTAGAAATTGATTGTATTATAACAAAGATTTTATAATACTTCCACAATAACCATGAGTTCTAGATAATCTAGTTTAGAAATTTGATTCTAGGCAATTACAAGTAATTGCATTTTTACGTAAAAAGGAAATTATATCTGCATGGTAATGTGATCATAGAACTGTTAATTTAATAAATTACTGTAAATTAAGAACATTTAATAATAATGCTGCTTTCTATTCATCATTGTGTAATAGGTCTAAAACAAAATATTTAGGTATTAGAAACTCTAAAAATATTTAATGAAACGTTCTGACTATAAGAAAGTAGTATGGGGTACGTTATCCATACTTTGGTTAACACACCAAAACCTTAAAATATTTAATGAAATGTTCTGACTATAAGAAAGTAGTATGAGGTACGTTATCCATACTTTGGTTAACACACCAAAACCTTAAAATATTTAATGAAACGTTCTGACTATAAGAAAGTAGTATGAGGTACGTTATCCATACTTTGGTTAACACACCAAAACCTAAAAATATTTAATGAAATGTTCTGACTATAAGAAAATAGTATGGGGTACGGTATCCATACTTTGGTTAACACACCAAAACCTTAAAATATTTAATGAAATGTTCTGACTATAAGAAAAGAGTATGGGGTACGGTATCCATACTTTGGTTAACACACCAAAACCTTAAAATATTTAATGAAATGTTCTGACTATAAGAAAAGAGTATGGGGTACGGTATTCATACTTTGGTTAACACACCAAAACCTAAAAATATTTAATGAAATGTTCTGACTATAAGAAAGTAGTATGGGGGTACGTTATCCATACTTTGGTTAACACACCAAAACCTAAAAATATTTAATGAAATGTTCTGACTATAAGAAAATAGTATGGGGGTACGGTATTCATACTTTGGTTAACACACCAAAACCTAAAAATATTTAATGAAATGTTCTGACTATAAGAAAATAGTATGGGGGTACGGTATCCATACTTTGGTTAACACACCAAAACCTTAAAATATTTAATGAAATGTTCTGACTATAAGAAAAGAGTATGGGGTACGTTATTCATACTTTGGTTAACACACCAAAACCTAAAAATATTTAATGAAATGTTCTGACTATAAGAAAGTAGTATGGGGGTACGTTATCCATACTTTGGTTAACACACCAAAACCTAAAAATATTTAATGAAATGTTCTGACTATAAGAAAATAGTATGGGGGTACGGTATCCATACTTTGGTTAACACACCAAAACCTTAAAATATTTAATGAAATGTTCTGACTATAAAAAAAGAGTATGGGGTAACGGTATTCATACTTTGGTTAACACACCAAAACCTAAAAATATTTAATGAAATGTTCTGACTATAAGAAAGTAGTATGGGGGTACGTTATCCATACTTTGGTTAACACACCAAAACCTTAAAATATTTAATGAAATGTTCTGACTATAAGAAAATAGTATGGGGGTACGGTATCCATACTTTGGTTAACACACCAAAACCTAAAAATATTTAATGAAATGTTCTGACTATAAGAAAATAGTATGGGGGTACGTTATCCATACTTTGGTTAACACACCAAAACCTTAAAATATTTAATGAAATGTTCTGACTATAAGAAAATAGTGTGGGGGTACGTTATCCATACTTTGGTTAACACACCAAAACCTTAAAATATTTAATGAAATGTTCTGACTATAAGAAATTAGTATGGAGGTACGTTGTTCATACTTTGGTTAACGCACCAAAACCTAAAAATATTTAATGAAATGTTCTGACTATAAGAAAGTAGTATGGGGGTACAGTATCCATACTTTGGTTAACACACCAAAACCTTAAAATATTTAATGAAATGTTCTGACTATAAGAAAATAGTATGGGGGTACGTTATCCATACTTTGGTTAACACACCAAAACCTTAAAATATTTAATGAAATGTTCTGACTATAAGAAAATAGTATGGGGGTACGTTATCCATACTTTGGTTAACACACCAAAACCTTAAAATATTTAATGAAATGTTCTGACTATAAGAAAGTAGTATGAGGTACGTTATCCATACTTTGGTTAAAACACCAAAACCTTAAAATATTTAATGAAATTTTCTGACTATAAGAAAGTAGTATGGGTTACAGTGTTCTTGGTTAACACACCAAATTATATAAACATGATACACTAGCCTCTATCATGAATTTAATTGCATTTCATAAAAGCTAAGTTCTACTCTTTATAACTTTTGAATGAAATGTTTTAGAAGGATACAGTTACTCCATTTAGTCAAACAGATATAGCAGTTGAATTTAAATCAGTTGATTAGTTTAAATTCAACTTGTTTTACTAATACATTTTTTGGGATCAAAATATTGGTCTGATTGTTTGATTGAAGCAGAAGCAGTTTAAGTACTTCAAACATTCGGTCATGGATAGTTCTTGTTATTTTCTATTCTGTGGTCAGTTGTATGCAAGATAATTTTCCTTGTCTAAAACCATTTTTTATTTGTGGTACCAACTTGGACATTTTCTCTGAAAACAGATTTGATTTCTTAGTAATTACAAAGTAAGATTAATAAATCAATATTGGTATGTTACAGGCCTCTGAGAAGGAGGTGGTTTGGGTCATGAGGATAACCACAATCATCATCTCTTATCTGTCTGCAGGCATTGCCATATCAGTTGGTAGCATTTACTATCTTTCGTAAGTAAAAATAATGTTGCAACAGATTACTTTACTTTTACAGCATCGAAAAAAGAGATTTAATCTCTAACATCCACCAGGAGGGGTCACTTCTGGCTGGTTTATACCTTCCAGTAGAACCTACACTGGGCACAGCAAAAAACAATGTTTCATTTAAATCTGGACAACCTTATGGATGTCCAGGACTGTATCACTGACCGCAATGTGAAGATACTGGGGTGTAAGGGTAGATAGGTCTAGTACACTATGGAGGATGACAGAGTTGGGGCTCCCTTTTTTAAGGGCTGTTGCTAGCCTAGACATAAGGGCTTGATACCCTTTGTCTATTTTGACTGGAGAGGCTGGTTCAGAGCTGGCTTTCTCTTCTTCCAAGGAGATATGACTGAGATTAACGCTCTAAATCCTTCCTCATGTACTTGAAAAGCACAAAGGTCCTTTTATGACCAAGTACAGTTTCTCCTAAGAGAACAGAGAAAACCTGAAACATCCCAGTGGTGCCATGTGGAGAAAGGTTAAGGAATGCAAAGTCAAATAATCATCAATTAATTGAGTCAGCCTTTTCTTTCAAGTGATGCATTTAGCTAAGATTGTTCTGCTTATTATTACTTTACACAACATAGTATAAACATTTCTAATGTAACAGGTCTTTTTGAAGTAAGAAAACACTAAGAACAAAATGAACTAGTTTATTAAATTTACCTGCAAAGAACACATTTTATATGGATCTTCATTTCAGAACAAGTTTTTCGTTTTACTTTGTATGCCATGTAATTCAGCAGTAGTTTAAATGTATACATTTATTTAGTTAATAGTATTTTAGAAGGACTAGTTTCACCAGCCTCTATCAGATTAATTAAATAGAGAAACCCACTAGCATATCATATTTATAGACTGAACAAAACAGCTGTAAATAGTCACACAGTAATTGCTTTGAAAGTCTACAACTTTTTAAGACCACTATCTCAAAATATTATAGTTATAATGAATTTAAACAAAAATTTGATTATTGGTTTTAGTCAATCCTTTTTTAATTATTAAAAGAATTTTTTTACTGTGAAACTGTTAGTTTCTAGACATAACCTATTTAGTTTAATGATTAGATTTTAAATGTTAATGCCATATGTTTTTTTTTTTTTTATTTATACAGACTATATTAGAAAGTTTATCAATGTTATATAATTCTGGTATTGTAATTTATGAGGCTGTGTTTTACTTGTTGTTTATTTATTTGTTCTATACCTGTTTTAATTTGTTATTTATTTATTTATTTATTTAAATAATTTAAATTGTGGCGTGACTGTTTTGGCAACTTTATGTTTTGGGTACCAAATTTTCCTTATCTGGACTTGTGCTACTTTTCATATTTTATACTGTGACATGTGTCGATGCTTGTGTATGCTTTATGACAATAAATATATTCTTATTGCTATTCCTATTCCTAGTACAATGGAAGGTTTTATTTGTTATCAGTTAAATGGTTAATTATTAAATAAAAGATGCTGGGAATCCTTATAAAACCATCCTATTTCTATGATGTTGTCACTTAAAGGGATGAATAGTCCGTTTTGGAATAAAGTGACCGATATAGGTGTTTGTTTGTCCCAGATACCTATGTTCAGACCTGGTGTATGTTATCCTGTTCCCTCAACTTCTGCTCATCGTTCACTGGAGTCGAGGAGTCACGACGTACGGCTGTCTTGCATCTTACATCGTTGGCCTGAGTCTCAGGGTCCTAGGTGTGTCCTTATATGCTACATATCGTAAATTTTTATTCTAAGGCAGTAAGTAGGGTATTTATCCAGCTCTGAATGGGCGGCTAACTAAACGTGAATAAATATTACATAGGTTTTAATTGAATACTTAAACACACAATATATAAAAAAGGTAAAAACACTGTATAATGTCCTATTTTAAAAGTTTTGAGTTTCTTAATAAAAGCGTAAAGATGTATCGTTTAGTCTTTGCAACTTTGGAGCAAATTGTATTAACTTAATCTTTGATTGTGATAAAACCCATTCTTCTATTTTATGTGATATAATTTTAAGTAGGCCAAAAAAACCTTTGTTTTAAGAAATCATCCAGTGAGTAAACTAAATCTCTACCTACATGTTTCATCCCACTGCACTAGACTTGAATTATAGACTCCACAGGGGTTAATATTGATTATGCAATATTGTTACACTTATAACAAGATGTCCTGAAGGACCTCTAAAGTCATTGAGTTTCATTTGGAAGAAATTCTAATCTCTGCACACCACAAATCCCACAGCACTATGCCTGGAACCATGTGAAATCCAAACAAATGTGTAATATGGCATCTATACTTGGATCATGAGATGTCCTTGACATTCTTGAGGTTAACTAACCTCAACTAACTACAACCCCTCCCCTCTATAACTACAGGGAGAAATATTCCACCTCTTCACTGCCCAAGGCCATTTGGACACTTTTATACAGTTCCATCTAATCCAAAGTTTTCTTTTACATGGTTCCATATGTCATGCAAAGGTCACTTTTACATGGTTCCATACGTCATCCAAAGGTCACTTGGGACTCATACATGGTTCCATATGTTATTCAAAGATCACTTTTACATGGTTCCATACGTCATCCAAAGGTCACTTGGGACTCATACATGGTTCCATATGTTATTCAAAGATCACTTTTACATGGTTCCATACGTCATCCAAAGGTCACTTGGGACTCATACATGGTTCCATATGTTATTCAAAGATCACTTTTACATGGTTCAATATGTCATCCAAAGGTCACTTGGAACTCTTACATGGTTCCATATGTTATTCAAAGATCACTTTTACATGGTTCAATATGTCATCCAAAGGTCACTTGGAACTCTTACATGGTTCCATATGTTATTCAAAGATCACTTTTACATGGTTCAATATGTCATGGTGTCATGGAAACTCTTACATGGTTCCATATGTTATTCAAAGATCACTTTTACATGGTTCAATATGTCATTTAAAGGTTACTTTTGTATGGTTTCATTTGTCATCCAAAGGTCACCTGGAAACTTACATAGATCTATGTTATCTAAAGATTTAGTTGCATGTTAGATGATCCAGAAAGCATAGAAACTTATTTATAAGTATCATCCATCAATAAATTGCTGTCAAGAGTGGATACAGTAATTTATTTCTTTAAAATGCTTTAAATTACATAGTTTCAGTTAAAAAATAGTTCATTAGGTAATGAAGTTGTCACATTAGATTATTTATACATTTTTACATATTTGCTTTATTCTGCTGCCCTGAATATTCAAAAATATATCTGAAATTGTTTGTGTACAAATAAAAAAAGTCTAATTTTAAGTGTTAGATTTTTTTAGTTTAGGAATTTTAAATAATTTACTCCAAAGAAGGATTTTTTAGTTGTATCTCAATTTTAACAATTTAATAACTTTTTAAGTTATTATAGAAGACAAATTATACTAATTGTAACAGTTTATAAAAAAACCTTATAGTTTGTATCTCAACAAAGTTTTTCTGTGTTGGCTTACAAACACTGTTAACACTCTTAAGTGGAATACAAAAATCTATTGTGAATGTAGAGCTGCTAGTTCTCAGGGAATTTGTTTCATATAAAGCAAATGACTGAACTAGTATAGGATATCTCATTACTTCTTTTTTATACATCACTTCATCATTGTAACCAGTAATAATTCATTAATAATATACATACAGAGTATAAATTCCCCCCCCTTTCAAAAGGGGGGAGAAGGAGGTAACATTACATTTTCAAATTTCAAACCCTATCTTGTGACATGTCATTTTAAAGGTCTATTTAATAGAAACACAATCATATTAAGAAAACTTTTCTATAACATTTCTAGCAAATGATATGGGCAAATAACCCGTTACATTGTACTGCCACCTAAAAATTTAAAGTTACCTCCTTCTACCCCCCTTGGATAAGAGGGAAGGAAATTTCTTATCCTCCAAAAAATTCCAAAAAGGATTTTAATAAGTATGGTGAAGATTGTACACCAGTACCTCAATCCGTTTGGAATGTAACCAGGTGTATCAGGACTTAATTTACATCCTGTATATAGTGATAAAGCAATATAATGTATTTATTAAATGAACTTTACATAGTTATTTAAACATACCGTTCAAGTTTGAGGAATAATAATCTCTTAAGTTGTAATATAAAATATAAATATATTTTAATAAATTTCTGTTTTAGTAAAATATAAATGTTTGTTTACTAAACTTAATATTTTCAGGTGGGGAGAAAGACATTGGACTAGAACCGGTAATCAGTTACCCTTATTTCGACTCAGAAACGAACACACAAGGTTTTCCGTTCAGAACGTTTGCGATGATATGTGCGATTGTGACCCACGTGACGGTGAGTTGTATCTCTCGGTGGTTATTCGAGTCAGGAACTCTCTCTGCGGACCGTTGGGACGTGCTGATGGCCTTCCCCGAGTGTCATCTGACGAGAACGGATCACCGAGAACACCGGTACAAGGATCCCAACAAGGGTAGGACTAACAAGGCACTTCACGATGCGGTGGTGGGCAAGAGGCTGAGCCAGGCCAGTGAGGGACTCCTCAGCGGTAACGACGACGACAGTTTACTCATGAAGAGAGACCGCAGTGAGCTGACTAACCAGGCCTCCGTGTCGTCAGAAACCCCGTCCGTCAGCAAATTCTAGTGAGAGATAGACTTGTAACCAATTGTGCAGCTTAGTTGTAACATATCCAGGTTAATACAGGTGACTTGATATTCCCTTGTTCGTTAGACAACAATTTTGTACAGTATTATGAACAGTTTTATAAAATAAAAATGTTAGGGCTGTTTTTATTTTGAGTGGTTTGCTATTTCCCAATTTTCATTCCTAGAACTTTTCTACATAGTATCCACTTCTCCATCCTGGATAATTTTAGCTGCTGTATAAGAACTTCTCAATAAACATAATGCCTTCAACCTTCTCTGATATCCTCATAAATAATTAATTTACATTGACCAGAATTATGGTGCTGGAACAAAGTAGGACCAAGTGGCTTAATCATGGACGTAGGCAGTGAGGGGATCATAAGGGGTCCGCACCCCCCAAATTCTTTCAATTAATTTTTAGCAAATGATTATTATTATTTGAATAATACGGTATTACTGCCATATACTGGTTAAATTGTTATCAAAATTAAAACGGGTCAAGAACTTTTTAAGGAACAAAACTAGGAATGAGCGATTCACTGCACTTGCCTTGCTTTCTGTCTACTATGGAAAAATATCAGTTGCCTTGACCCCCCCAAGATTTTCCTGGCTACATTCTTGGGTTTAATGGTGATATTTGGCAAAGCAGATATAGTGTGCATGACACATATGTTCTGCATTAGATGGACCTTCTGTATGCTCAGTGTCATTACATTTTATTTCTGGTTGGTTTCTGAAAAATAATTCATACATAAATTCAACTAAATGAATAACTTTTTACTTCAAGATCTTATTTTTCGGTTTTGATTTCATACAGAAATTCGAATTGTGTGCATGTAGAATCAGATTCTCATTCTGGATTGACTAATTAATTCAATTTGTTGAAATAAATGAGGAAAAAGATTGGTCCTTATATTGATCCCTGAGGAACACAATGGTGTATTTTATCCCTATATGACAGATCATTTGCAATCTGCTTGTACTGCTCTCTGTTTTATAGAAAATACAAGATCAAATTGTGTGACAAACGTCAAATACCATAAAAAAATGATAACCACAGTTGGTTCAAAAATGTTGCCGCATGTTGCACTTTGCAAACTTTGGAAATTCCAAATATGTTTAGCATATGTTTGTGCCTCTCCAGGCCACCAATAACATCGTTAATGAGTTCAATTAGAGCATCAATAGTCAATTTGTGTTTCCTGAACCCGAACTGTTCAGGATAGAGAACTTTGAAGTGGTCAAGAAACTACCTGAGCATCATGTGAATATTATTAATCAGAAAATCATTCATATTTCTTTTCAAAAATACTCCTGTAAGATTAACATTTGAAGTTTGGAAGCTCATGGTTTATAGCCCAATCATTGGATTTATTTTAAATCCACAAAAGACGCATGTAGAATGTTCGGATAATACCAAATGAAAAAATAGTTTTATTTACATAAAATTGTATCAAAATAATAAATAATTTGACGTAAGCACAGTAATTCAGAAAAATAATAATTTATTTTTTAAAATGTCAAGTTAACATAGTTTTTCCATACTCAAATACTCATGCCAAAAAATTGGTTATGTTTTTTTTAAATTTATTACTGTATATACAATGTAACTGTGGTATTTTCACATAAGCAATACAATTTAAAATTTAAAAAAATGGAAGTTCTCAATAATTGTTGCTAAGTGTTAAATCATGGGCATAACATTAATTAACAAAGATCTCATAAGTTTTAGATTTTTGAAACTCTACAACAGTTAGTTGTCTAACTTATGTATGAGACTACAGTCAGTTATATATTGTACTTCTAAACTTATTATCTCACAGAATAATTAATTGTAAGACTCAAGGTGACACTTTTTCAAAGAAATAAGTTTCCAAAAATAATTTTTCTTATAGTAGTTGTTGAAACTCATCCATCCTTTTACTCTTGGTGTGCACAATTGGCAGCACTGCAGATGATGTCAACAGTACCTTAATTTAATCCATCACTAACGTCTTTGTTACTATATAATAATATAACAGTGGCAAATGTTTTAAATCGTATTATCTTTTTAAATCTTTCTTCGTAAATAACAAGCTTTAAACACAGAATATTTGTCATTTGAATGTAGTGAAAAATAAAATAGTGTTATTTTTTTAATATTAACAAAATGGCATTTGTTGAAAATATTTAAAGTCAAAAAACCAAAAAAATCAGTATAGTTATAAAAAATTTACTAGACACCAACTATTTAGAGAATTGTGTGGCAATTCCAACAGTACTTGTTTCAACAAAATCCGTTTACCATTTTCTTAGTATTAAGGAAAAAAAACACAATTATTTTTTAATTTTTCTCTTACCTATTCAAACCTATGTGCTAAATTTGGCTCCTTTAGCTTTACTAGTTTTAGAGATAATAACATGTTAACAAAAATACAATATGGTGGCTAGCAGCTAAACAAAGTGGAAATTGGAAAAAGTTATTCTTAATTTTTAGCTTAGAATCACACATACAATCTGAAAATGCACAGCCAACCCAATGTTTTTGTTACACCCTGTATAAATCAGGACAATCTCCAAGATAACTGACTGTCAATGTAAATTCCCAAAAACTTTGCCGTTTTAAAATTATAGTTTAGTGCTGACATTTTACATAGGGTATACACAC
The DNA here is from genome assembly GCF_021130785.1 of Homalodisca vitripennis. NCBI lineage: Eukaryota > Metazoa > Arthropoda > Insecta > Hemiptera > Cicadellidae > Homalodisca > Homalodisca vitripennis. The sequence goes on from NC_060210.1 coordinate 18,410,715, forward strand.
TTGCCCTGAATCACTTGTTGGAGCAACGCATCCTTATACTCTTGGTGTGTGAAGTTGGCAACTCCCGAGTCAACAAACTGACGAGCGACCTGAGCCTCACAAGCACCATAGAACCAGCTGTTGAGCCAGTAGTTGCTCCTGTTGGGGGCTCGGGACAGAATTGACTCTGGCACCGGACAAGAATAATGCTCTCCTGTGGCGATGGCAACGCTTCGAGGTCCATGAGCCTTCTTGCAGATGAAGCAGGCGAAGTGTTCCACGAAGCCGCCTCTTTCGCTCCACTCCACGTCCCACTCCCTCTCCTCCATCGTCTGGATCAGCAAGGAGTTTGTCACTTCGGATGTGAGTTTGTGGCTCAGGTAGCTGTTGTACTCATCGTCGTTGTTGTTGAGTCTGTGCAAGTATTGGGCCAGATCCTTAGGGGATTTGAAGTACAAACCGAGCACTGCTGATTTGTTGTTCGGTAACCAATCCTGAAAATAAATAAATATAAGGAGCATTGCTGAAGAATTTCCTGATTAGTTTGGTTTCCACACAGGTTGCTTGAGGTTAACACACCTTGGCTTTTGTTTGGTATTCTTTATTTCAGACATAGGACTTCAAACCTTGTTCGGAGGTTAAAAAATGAACACCGTTTCTAATTATTCCATAAGCAATCATTCAAATTCTTCAATTACATTTCCTTGGGCTGGTTACAAATTTACAAAAAATTGCTTGTTGAAATTCTGTAATTTACAGTACAGATAATACTGAGAATAACATAATTTTTTTAATTTGTGATTGAAGGAAACTAAATTTTCAATGAAATACCATTTAAGAGAATTACATACTTTTTAGTACAATATTTCATAAGAAAATTAAATGTAAATAACAAACTTTTCCTTCCTTCATCTGTATATATATATATATATATATATATATATATGAATCACCCAATATCAATATATATATGAATGTTTTATATATATATATATATATATATATATATATATATATATATATATATATATAATGTAAAATTTCATATGCTTTAATCAGCCGTTTTTATGATTACAATATACTCCCCAATACAATTTTAAATGTCTACAATCTCTTATAGAACGTTTGAGTATTTTTCTATGTTTTATTTCTTTAGAAAAGATTTATCTCAAAGGCTTATGATTAAAATATTGTTAGTTTAATAACTAACCTAGGAAAACATTTATTGTTTTACTTTAACCAGACTTTTCAGAAAGTACATAAGTATTCAATTCAATTCAAAATTCCTGCATTCAACGTGTCAATTTTGCACACTTGTCATAATAGGAGATTAACTTAAACCTAAATAAGTATTAAATAAAACTAATAACAAATTAAAATATAAATAAATATGTTATTCAATAACACAGTGATTGAATATATAAAACTATCTTAAGAAGAAAGTAACAAAGCTTTAAATGGTAAAGATAACCATTATCAATGAAGAAATGTTAACAAATGTTTTTAGTTTTATTTTAAACTTTGATAAGACTATTTTCATTTCTCAGGTAGTAATTAAAGAAAATTGTTCTATGTTATTTGATGCAAGGACATAGCCTTGTGGGGGTTCAGGGGGTCCAGATACCCCCCAAAATTTTTAATTTTTTAGCAAACGATTATTATTTTACTGCTGAAAGATCGTTCTCAACATTGAAATGAATCAAGACCTTTTTAAGGAACAAAATGGCGAATGAGCGTTTGACTGCACTTGTCTTACATTCTGTCCAGTACGGGAAAATATCAGTCGCCTTGACCCTCAAATTTTTTCCTGGCTACTTTCTTGATGTGATTGAAATTTTTAGGTGGTGTGAGAGCATGGCCAATTCGCTCTAATGTTTGGGGTTTTGTTAAATTTGTGTTGGAGTACAGCACTAAATCCGAGTTTCATGGATAATATAGTAAATAAATATACACACCACACACTGTCTTTATATGTGTGTTCTTTCATTCAATCAATCAATAAATTTATTCTTTTAAAACTTCTTATAGGTATTAACAATGTCAGTATTTCAGCACAACACCAAGTCTAGATATGCCATATATTACAGATAAACTATTACATTTCAAATTCAAACTTTTTTATAGTTTGATAATTTTTGTATGTTAAGGTGTAAAAAGAGTTGTTAAAATAACACCATCTATTAGTTAAAATAAATTACTTCAATTAAATGACAATTAAAAGATATAAAACAATGAAATGAATCAACAAAACTAAAATGTAACAATAAATCAATTTAAAATAACAAGAAAAAGCAACTGTGAAGAGTTGAGGCAAATAATATCAAAGAGTAAGTAATTCTCAAAAAGCAATTCGACCAACTCCAAAAAACTTCTGAAGGCTGTAAAAAGGATTAACCAGTAACCAACTATCTATAAAGCTTATTTCTGAAAATTAAGTCAGGGTGTTTATCAACCAAGGATAATTATTTATTGAAAACTTTTAATGAAATTACTTTATGACTTGTTCATGGTTTTACTTCGACAGTTAAATTCAATTTCCAAATTATTTCGTTTCCTGGTATTGTAGTTATGAATATTGTATCTGAAGTCTAATTTATCTGGGTTTTCAAAATCGAAAATATACAAATTGATTACGGTAGGTATTTCCTGAGCTATGAAAAGGGGCCTATAGTGGTATAAAGGGTTTGAACCTGAAATAATTATTACAGCTTTCTTTTGAGCAGTTAAAATTTCATTTATCCTACTGCAATTACCCCATAGAATGAGACCATACTTAGAATAACTGGAAGTAGGAGAAATAAGCAGTTCTTACACAGTTTTTATAAACAAAAAGCATACAACCTATTAATAAATAAGTTGTACTTGACAATTTTGAAGTTATATATAATCATTGGTCTGTCTGGCTTGAATAAAAAAAAAATTATAGTTGCTCTACTTTGTATTTTTATGATTGGATCTAAATTTTTGATTATTAATTATGGCATTACATCCTGAAATTACAAAACATGCCATAAAATAAATAAAAAAAAGTATATAGGCTATAGACTTCAATCCAGATTTTCATCTATAGGTAACCAAGAACGTAGCCACCGAGGGGGTTCAAGGGGTAATTTTTTCAGTTACCTTTTTAGTAAATTATTATTATTATTTAAAATAATGGGTCAAGAACTTTTTAAAGAACAAAATGGGGCCTTACTCTCTGTCCACTAAGGAAAAATATCAGTTGTATGGACCCCCCAAATTGTTTTTCTGCCTACGTTCTTGAAGGTAACCTAAAATTTTGGCACAAACAGAAATGGAAACATCGCCAATAGATTGCTCAGATGTAAGTGATAACATGGTTTAGGGTTTACTGAACAGGTATAAACCAAAACCAAACAGAAGTGAACCGTTTTCACATGGAAACTCACCGAAACTGTAGGAGAGCCAATGTAGACAGGGACAGATCCCGCTATGAGAGGTCTCCATAACTTCTCAGTGATGTAGTCGTAACACACTCCATTCTCGATGGCCAACATGAACTTGTACTTGGCTACCAGATCCATCAGCTCATCTGCCATCATCGTGTCCAGGTGGTAGGGAGGTCGTAGACTGGAATCAAATTGTTGTTATCAGTAGAATCTTTAGTTTGATGTCTAAGACCACACAAAGTTTATAATAGATCAAAATTTAGCTTGGGATAACATGTGGATCATGTTACTAATAAGACGTCTACTGGTCTATATGCATTGGGACAAATAGCAAAAATTAGTAATTTAAATTGATATATATATTTCTCATTGATACACATTGGAATAAGCATTTATGGAGCAACAATCAGTCTGCCTGTCCAGCTGTGCAATAACTATTGACAGAAAGGTCATATAGATCTTACAGTTGGTACATTTTTATGTTCCTCTTTATCCAAGGAGGAACCCTATTGAATTTGGCCTTAAAAGGTCAAAGGGGTAGTTTATCAGTCTGCCTGTCCAGCTGTGCGATAACTAATGACAGAAAGGTCCTATAAATCTTACAGTTGGTACATATGTTCCTCTTTATCCAAGGAGGAACCCTATTGATTTTGGCCTCAAAAGGTGAAAGGGGTAGTTTATCAGTCTGCCTGTCCAGCTGTGCGATAACTAATGACAGAAAGGTCCTATAAATCTTACAGTTGGTACATATGTTCCTCTTTATCCAAGGAGGAACCCTATTGATTTTGGCCTCAAAAGGTGAAAGGGGTAGTTTATCAGTCTGCCTGTCCAGCTGTGCGATAACTAATGACAGAAAGGTCCTATAAATCTTACAGTTGGTACATATGTTCCTCTTTATCCAAGGAGGAACCCTATTGATTTTGGCCTCAAAAGGTCAAAGGGGTAGTGTATCAGTCTGCCTGTCCAGCTGTGCGATAACTAATGACAGAAAGGTCCTATAAATCTTACAGTTGGTACATACGTTCCTCTTTATCCAAGGAGGAACCCTATTGATTTTGGCCTCAAAAGGTCAAAGGGGTAGTTTATCAGTCTGCCTGTCCAGCTGTGCGATAACTAATGACAGAAAGGTCCTATAAATCTTACAGTTGGTACATATGTTCCTCTTTATCCAAGGAGGAACCCTATTGATTTTGGCCTCAAAAGGTCAAAGGGGTAGTGTATCAGTCTGCCTGTCCAGCTGTGCGATAACTAATGACAGAAAGGTCCTATAAATCTTACAGTTGGTACATATGTTCCTCTTTATCCAAGGAGGAACCCTATTGATTTTGGCCTCAAAAGGTCGAAGGGGTAGTTTATCAGTCTGCCTGTCCAGCTGTGCGATAACTAATGACAGAAAGGTCCTATAAATCTTACAGTTGGTACATATGTTCCTCTTTATCCAAGGAGGAACCCTATTGAATTTGGCCTCAAAAGGTCAAAGGGGTAGTTTATCAGTACGAGCTCCTCCCGTGTGTGTTCAATGGGGCGATCATGCCAGGTGGGTGAGAAAGAGTGGGGATGGAGGGGCCCCTCCTGCCAACTAGAGATAGCCCGCGTATTAGAATAGTGGGAATGAGCAGGTCCGCGCGTTCTCGCTCTGTACTCCTCTGAATTTAATTTAGTTCAGTACCTGGCAAACCTATTAAAATGTATCACTGTATTTTCAAACCCTTTCCGTAGTTTTAGTACAGTATACATATATTTAAATTACATTTTCAAAGCTGGATGTTGCAGGATGCAGCACAATTAAATTGCAGGCAATCAATGTGACAAGCCTCTTAAAATGTACCACTGTGTTTTTAGCTTCTACTCTGAATTAAACACATTTCAGTAATTTGGTACAACAACATATATATATAATATATATATATATATATATATATATATATATATATATATATATATATATATATATATATATATATATATATAACATTTTCAAAGCTGGATTGCTGCAGGATGCTCAGCGCAATTAAACTTATTTCATTGAACCGTGATTTTACAACGTAATTAATGGCAGGCAATTACTCTTGTCTACATACAAATAAACCAATACAACGGAGTATCGAAATACCAAAAAAGACGTAAGGAAGTCTAATGTAACAAAGTAACTTCGTTACATTCAGTGGCGTAGCTATAAAACATTCGAGGGTGGATTAAAACATCCAGGAGGATTAAAAAAAGAGCCCTACTTAGCATAGTAGTTTAAAGAATTATCTTCAGGGTCTCCAAACACAAAATCAACAATTAAGTTGAGTTTTTTAATTGCATCTTTTTGTATTAAAATGGTAAACCAATAAAATTGTTTCGTAACATTATATTTGGTTCATTGCATTTTCCAACTGCCTTAATCAAATTAAATATAATTTGTAGGTTACATTACTATTAGTTAGAAATTATTCGATAATTGCCATGTACTATAGATCAGCTCTGCATTATAATCGCGTACGCCAGACGACACATGACACACTTATCACACTATTCACACAAATGTTAACTACATTAGAGGCAATGGCCACTACTGCGCAGATACCAGTTAAGGTAAGTCCAATCACTTTATGACCAGTTTTAATTAAACCACTATTTATTGTTTAGTAGTAAAATTTAAATTGAATTAAATTTAAAACAAGTAATAGTAGCTCAAAAAACTATGCCACGGAAGATTCTGTCAAATTTATCGAATTTATGTTTTAGGAAGAAGAGTGTAACAGAAGGCAACCAGGTAATACCAATATTACTAAACAAAGGAGTTATGTTTCCACGAAAAAGAAAAAAAAATCCTCGCAGAGAGAAGCCTCACAGAGGAGAAAAAGTTGGAGATGTGCCTAGACTTAAGCCTTCTGAGTGACAATGGCAGACTTCAATAAATTATATAAATTTGTGTAATTGTATCATAAATCTGTACAGTAATATAATATAATTAGGACAATTTTGTATTTATTAATGATGTCACGTGCTATGTTAGGTATTTAAGTCAGGTAGTTGTCATTGATTTTGTCATATTTCTATAATTATGTTTTTGGTTAAGTAATTATTAATTTATTTACTACCAATTAAGGACTGCACATTATAATATGTTGCTTTTGTCCTATTAATTTGAATATATTCCAATATCACAAAAAGATAACTGGATATGGTTATAATTTATATTTATGGCATTTTATGTAGCCTACTGAATTAGCTTTAGACTTTGAAAATTATATATGTGTTTTTTATTCAAATTTGTTTTATTAAAGCTTAGTTTAAATGGGAAGATTTATCGTATTTGAATTTATTTGTTAATTTCATTTGCTTGAGTGTTGTTTTCTTTTGTTTTTCTAAGAAAGTTGGAGCCTCTACACAGGCAGTTCCTTGCCTTTTGAGGTCCTATTTTGTTTTCTTGAATTTTGTTTATTGATCTACCCTAGCTGTATTAAAATAAAAAAAGACATGTTCATATTTCTTTAACAAAAAGTAACATTGTTTTATTTTTATTCTCATGTCAATTGTGTCTACAACTAAGGAGCAATGTTTGTGTTTGTGCTTAAGGTATAAATGATGTTTATATAATTTTACTATTGTACATATTTTCAAGAAAATAAATAATTTTTCTATTCTATTCTAGATTATGACATTTTATTCGTTGTGCACCATCTCACATTTTGTAAAGTATCTTTGGAGTTATAAAGAAAGTTCAATATTAATATAATTAATTCGATATAATTTCTATGTTTTGCAGATATGTTCGGATATAAAACGACTCATTAATTCGGATATAAAACGACTCATTAATTCGTAAGATAATAGAAATCAGAACCGTTCCGAACTGAGGTCGCTATCAGCCGCATGTAACAGGGTTTGTCAGGAATGTTCGGGATTTATCGGTACTGCTCGGCTCTGCCCCCACTCTTTCTCACCACCTGGCTATGATCGCCCCATTGAACACACACGGGAGGAGCTCGTGTTTATCAGTCTACCTGTCCAGCTGTGCGATAACTAATGACAGAAAGGTCCTATAAATCTTACAGTTGGTACATATGTTCCTCTTTATCCAAGGAGGAACCCTATTGATTTTGGCCTCAAAAGGTCAAAGGGGTAGTTTATCAGTCTGCCTGTCCAGCTGTGCGATAACTAATGACAGAAAGGTCCTATAAATCTTACAGTTGGTACATATGTTCCTCTTTATCCAAGGAGGAACCCTATTGATTTTGGCCTCAAAAGGTCAAAGGGGTAGTTTATCAGTCTGCCTGTCCAGCTTTGCAATAACTAATGACAGAAAGGTCCTATAAATCTTACAGTTGGTACATATGTTCCTCTTTATCCAAGGAGGAACCCTATTGATTTTGGCCTCAAAAGGTCAAAGGGGTAGTTTATCAGTCTGCCTGTCCAGCTGTGCGATAACTAATGACAGAAAGGTCCTATAAATCTTACAGTTGGTACATATGTTCCTCTTTATCCAAGGAGGAACCCTATTGATTTTGGCCTCAAAAGGTCAAAGGGGTAGTTTATCAGTCTGCCTGTCCAGCTGTGCGATAACTAATGACAGAAAGGTCCTATAAATCTTACAGTTGGTACATATGTTCCTCTTTATCCAAGGAGGAACCCTATTGATTTTGGCCTCAAAAGGTCAAAGGGGTAGTTTATCAGTCTGCCTGTCCAGCTGTGCGATAAATCTTTTGTTGTATTCTGTTAAGTGCTTTGATACTTTGTTGTATCAGTTTGGTTTTGATCCTAGCAATTAAAACTTTTCAAATACATGATGCTCTTGTGGGTCTTAATATAGTTGTTTGGGGTAATCTTGACTATACATCTCAAAAACTGCAAAATGGATATAAAGTGTTGCATTTAATAATTTTTTAGAGGTTCAGATTAAAATGAGACTTTTTCATGTGGAGTTAAAAGAAATACAAGTAATAATAATAGTCTATGAGCTGAAAGCACATTTTCAGTGTATAACAACACAACCCTGAAATAGAATGGACATTTTTCTTAAGAAAGGGCATTGCTGGTAAGGCACAATAGTTTTGATTAGGATCAAAACAAGAGGGTCTCAGAAGGGTTACAAATATCAAACAATAATTATTGCTTTAGGTCACATTTTTCATAGCCAAAAACACTTAGAACGAAACATCACACGTGAAAACTAAAATTTAATCTGCATCAGCCAACGATATAAAGATACACTTTTTGGCTCTGGCTTTTGACTTTAAGTCTCTTTATATCGTTGTATGATGTTGATATAATTATTATTTATGAGTCTCATTGTTGGTTTTACATGTGTCAAGCTAAGAATAATGTGTTTTGAGAAAAAGCATATGGTTTGATATCTGTAACCCTTTTGATACCATCTCATTTTGTACAGCACCGAAGTAGAGATTAGAGAATTTCCCCAGAGATGGATTTCACGAAAAACTAGTATGTGTGTTTATAAAATGCAAGTTGGTTCTTAGCTTCTGAACTACAAGGGGGTACTTAATGTAATTAAAATGAAAGATAAAATAATGAGTTGTGAGCACAATCAAAAGAACCACGGTTCATTTAGAAATTTCAGTGTTGTAGGATATATGGTAAATATATCTTTGATGTACTCAGGGCCATATTTAGCTTTTGGGGGGTTCTGAAAAAGATATTCGGGCCCCTTCATGGACCAGTTCACTCCCACCCATCGTTATTTATTGACATCTTATTATTTTGTTAATGACAGTAAGATTCAGTAGTAAGTTACAGATTGAGCCAAGGCATAGATTTTCGATCCTTAGCTGATTCATTTTCTATTAACAGGTCTAAGATATTTCTATCTTATTTCTTCAAGTTGTATACAGAGAATACAGGTGAAAGTGTTAAAAATAACACCGTCGAAAGGAAAGATCACCATCAAAAGAACCATTTTCTTTCTCAGCGAGATATTTTTGAAAGTCTCTTTAGCAGAATGTCATAAAGAGGAAAACACTACCACCCCCAATTATATCTCCTGTCATGTAAATTTTCAGTTTCTTAACTCACCTTATCATCAGTACATTAAACGATACATTTAAACAATAAAGATATGTATCAGCAATGTGAGATGAGCTATAAACTGATGCAACTTAAAATTGCAGCTTGTTGTGATACTCACTGTAACGGAAGATCCTTGTTGTGGAGACATTCCCCGTAAGAGTCGACATTGATGTACTTGGCTAGCTCGGCAACGTAAGAATCTCTGTTGTTTGTCGTGGAACAATCAGTCTGAAGGTATATAACAGGGGCAAGCCCTTCCTCTCTCTGAAGCCTGCTCTTTTCCTCTGTCGGAACGAAATATTTCAAATCTGAAAAAGAAATCTTTTTGTTAAAATTTACTAAATATGTAATCAAATAGATTTAAAATATACTTGATTATCTTACACTCTGAACTGATTTGGTCCAGTTGTTTTTAACTGACAAATAATTTTTATTATTCCATAATATTTTATATAAAAAAATTCTCAAATATAGTAACAAGACATTGCTTTAAGGGGACAGGGTAGGACCTATCTAAACAATGTTAAATTGACCAAACGTTTGCACACATTTTTCAATAACCATAACAGATATCCCAATGAAATTTTTTCACAATAATAATTATACTATTGTACAATGTTTAACAGGAGGAATTTAAAATATATTTAAAAAAAATTTATTTTTTGATTTTTTTTTATAAACTACAACAAAAACTAAGTTAGTTTTATATGTGATAAAAATTTCAGAGCTTTAAAGCTCTCCAATGCTGAGAAAAGTGTGCAAATGTATTTTAAAAATGTAAGTTTCGGAAATCGCAAAAAACACCAAGAAAGACAGTGTTGTAATGGTAAATACATGAATTTAACGTAAACTTACTTTTAATGCATCCAATAACCATAGCTGGGGTCATCAGGATCCTCTTCCACATCTTCAATTTTCATTTTTTTATGTCTTCTCATTTGTCTAGCCTTCTTTGTGATCTCTAACACTTGTTTTTGCGCAAAGTATACTCGGTCCTTATCCAACCTTTTCATAGCTTCAATTGTGTTTAGGCCTATTTTCATGTTACATTTTTTCATAGTTTCACATTTGGCAATGTAACCATCATTAAAACATGAAATTGCATCATAAATGCCAAAATGCAATGTTTTATTAGCTACAAAGACAGTTTTGGGAATGCGGTTCCAAATAACATTGTTCACGCTCTCATTTGGATTTTGGGTTTTCCCATGAACACATTTTTTAGTTGATCTGCTTTGGCTAGGTCATTAAAAATAGGTTTAATCTCCTTCATAATTAGTACTGCAGGTAGCGCCTTTTTATGGGAAAAATGTTGTTGGTTCGCAACTGCCTTTTGGTACTTGCACCACGATTGCTGGCAAAATCAGTGCGTGCAATGTCCACAAATATCTTAAATAAACATGACTTACATATATATATATATATATATATATATATATATATATATTGTATTATATATCAAAATGTTCAGAATACTTCAGAGAACAAGAAAAAACATTAAAATGATTTTCGAAAAAAAAAAATTTCTTTTTGCTTACCCTGTCCCCAAATGTTAAAATTAGATACCTCTTTCATCAAAGACTTTATTTCTTCTAAGTAGATAACTAATTATGCAATACATTTTCCCTTTAGACAGTGTGTCCACAAAGTCATATCATACTTTTAAATAACCCTATTTACAAAAGTATATGAAAGAAGACACAGAGGATCAAAGAGATGATCCTAATCCTGTTTAGTTAGGTTTAAACAGTTTTAGGTCAGTTATTTAATCTCAACATGAGCACCATGAATATGCCTTGCAGATATCCAAGCTTACTTTCATCTCTTCCCATACTTCGCTCAAGATGTCTGGGTAACTGACTCAAATGCAGCTCTGATTCTTGGCTTTAGGAGTCAATATTTCGAATACGTTAACTACAAACTTAACTTTTACCACAGTCTAAGGGAAATCTAAAGGGATAAAGTCAAATAAGCATAATGGACCCATCTCGACCTATCCAACTTCCAGGTAATTCTTATAGAAATTGCAAAGTGTGGAGGTGTTTTATCATTTTTGCTGAAAAATCACATTTTCATTTTTAATCTGTGGAAGACCATTTAAAAATAGATCAATCTGTTAATAGATTTACCAGTAAGGAAAAATGATCAATAACAGAGTCTTAGAAAAGAGAACACCAAACATCATTTTAGATAAATCACGCTGATATTACAAAATACATTATACATTACTAGATGATGTCAAGTATTAATTAAATTGATGAAAACAAAACTTTATAAAGAGCTGTTTTAATTTATATCCGTTTCATAGGTCTGGGATCAATAATTTGCTAGTTATAAACTACTAAAAGTGTTACTTGACTTTGTGGACACACTGTATTTATGGTGTTCTATTTATAGAAGAAGAAGGACTGATATAATTGAAGAGAATGTACATAGGCTTATCAAACCACACATGTAAAATTGTTCTATCACAATTAGTAATTATTGTCAATGACAAGTTAATGTGATAATAAGATCAGTACATGAGTCATAAGTCATGGCAAGGTCCTGAAGCTCCATTTCACCTTTCGCTTAATGCAGCATCTGAAATCTGGTATGTCATAGACTTGACTCCTGGAATATGGAATCCACGTCCATCTGCAGAGATCCAAAACAAGTTGGCGATGAAGGTGTTCAAAACGAACTTTTTGCATCTTTTTAACATCAGAGACACAAACCAAAAAGCAGCAATTCAGTGTTCTCATTATCTCATCAGAAGCACAACTGAGCGCACTGTGATGTTTTAGAAATAATCCAAAAGCACGTCAGAGCAACCAAGATTTCTACTCATAACATAGTTATGGTGGGAAGGGTTGATTCAATATGAATGTTGAGTTCTATTTCATTGAACTTTTTTTGGATCTCTTCAGACAGATGTGGACTCTAAATTCCAGGATTAAAGTTTGTGACAATGTCAGATTTCAGACGCTGAGTTAAGTAGAATGTGTAATGGAGGTAAACAATATATTCACATGATCTTTAAGTTTGGATTATTTTGATAAGTTGGTCAATTTAAATGGACAAAATAAGGCATCCTGGAAGACGAAAGTTACAAAATATTTATAATATGATTTCTGACCAAGTAAATCTGACATTATTAGTGAATTAAGTTTGCATTGAGACTAGTTAAAATTTGTTAACTTTTTAAAATATGATAAACTATTTTACAAGATAAATTAATAGGCATTTAATACAAAGGTGTACTCAACAGATTATATAAAATCTATTAAGTTCTACACCACCACAAAAAATTTGGCCTCATTGATAAATTTTCTTTCATTTGCTATGATAATGTTTGTTACAGAGCTAGGCGATTAAGCATTTATCAAGGTCAATCTCTGAGGGAGTTTGCAGAATTTCTCTTTAGTTTGTCTGAAGAATATCCCAAGACCTAACTGAGCTGAAATTGAGTTTAAATGTTGCATATAGTTTTATTTCTACAAAGGCAAGATTGAATTTGATGATGATACGACTCCAACCAAGGGCTTTGACTGAGTGTTACAGATGGATGCCTTCACCACAACACACAACATGACTTGACCAAACTCTGACAGTTCAGAGTTATGCATTTTAAATTTTGCATATAATTTCATTTCTAATAAAGTGCTTTGGAAATCTTAAAAATCTCTATTTTATAATTTTTTATAAGTTTCATTTGTTATTTAGTATAGTTTTAGAATAATTGATATAGGCCTACCATTATTTATTATTATCTTACCTCAGTAATTGGTATCCATTATACGGAATATAATTTTCAAGCCTAGCCTATAGGATCATTTTTAGTTATTATATTAATATATGCAGTTAGTGTATATTTGATCAAGAATAAATTAAATTCGCTGTAAGGAATTCGTTTACAAATATTACTTCAAATTGGTCAACTTTTCTTTGACCGATTATGAGCATAAATTTGTATGAAAACCATGTGTTAAATTATAGACACATGTTACTTATATAAGATAAATAATACCAAATAACTTTATATTTATGTTGATGAGGGGGGGGGAGTTCAAGACTAGGCTTGCCCTGGGCACTAACAACCCTGGGTTCGGTACTGTCAGGAATCCCATGGTCTCCAGTAAGGAATCATGAGGCACCAGGCCCGTGCGCATGGGGGGGGGGTTTTGGGGGTTCAAACCCTCCCCCCCTTGAAGATTGGGATATATCATATTGTTTCCATGTATCAGTTTAATTGTGCTCTATTGCGCCGTCAGTTTACGCGCATGCACGCGCAAATATTTCCAATCGTTTGATTGCGCGCGCTTTCCGCTTGATTTGTGTTATATACTGTTTAAAAATTGGAGCTCCGACGCGCTACACAATTAATCTTCTTTTTTATTTCATAAAATAAGTATAGAACCCCCCCCTAAATAAAATTCTGCGCACGGCCCTGTGAGGCACGAATACAGGTAAACTTTAGAAGTTGCTCATAGAAGTTAAGTAAACTCAGCTTCTCAAAAAAGGTTCTAAGCTGATATAAAAGCCATATATGACTAGAGTGCCTTTGAGGTGACCATGACCTAGATAGCAGTATTGTGGTTAAGGATACTTTGACAATACGGCACAAACCGTATCAAATTTGTATGGAGTAGACCTGGCTCCTGTCCTTAGTGAAACCTTTTAAGTGTTGCATGATCTGGCATACTCACATCTCATATCTTGTTAGGTAAATATTTGAGAAAATAAAATTAACCTAACCCTCAAAATGGCAGTAATTTTTTCCACAAATGGCAGCTATTTCTTAGTGCTTTGTACCTGTTATTTAAACATTTTGAAAAACATACATTTTTACTATAAACCTATATGTGTAATATGTTATTGTTTTCAGGAAAATGTGGAGATCACTATAGTGTAAAAACATTATGCGTCAGCCATCAAAAAAAGTAAAATACCGACAAATTTTTTGTGTTTTTTTTTAAAGTGGTGGGACTGCCCCTAATAAAGTGAGATAATAATATGAACATTAGGATCTGAGATAGCCAGTTTATGCTTTATTTCATCTAGTTTCAGAAAATATAAAATGGTATCCAGGTTATGTTAAAGAATAACAATTATATAATATATTGAAAAAACTACAAATAGTATAAAAAGGCTCAATTTGTTACTATGGTTACAATTATTTTCAAACAAAAAAATATAATTCTTACACAAAATGTTTCCAATATATACAAAAATTTAGAAAATTATATGCACTATAAAAAAATAAATAAATTAATAACCAATTTCTATTATATATATATTTTTAATTTGTGGGACATACCTAAATTTGTTACTATTGATAAGATTATTAAAAAAATTACAAAAAGTTATATTTAGACTAAAATAATCAGCATGATAAACCATACCCAAGATATATCACTAATTTTCAAAACGGCTAGATGACAATCTTTCTGGCAAGATTTATGACGTCACTATTACATCACTGTAGCCAAAACAGCAAAACACCATAAAAATCAACAATTCTTTCTGTTTGAAATAATATATAAATAGTGGTGGTAATGTTGATTTAGGTACTATATGAACTGTCAAAATCCATGCTTCAGATCGACATCGTAATGTGATTGCCAGTTCGAGGGTACTTATTGCTACTACTTAACTTAATACTTAATAAGTAACTGAGGCGCTATGAGTGGTACTACCAGAAAGTATTTGTAAGCTCTTGAGATACTGGGTGGTGATAGGAAAGCTGCTGTGTCTGCTGAAAGTGGCTGTGAAGTTGAACAGAGAGAGGAGCGCTGGGTGGCTGAGGGGAGCATTGTTCCGTGGCGACTCTTCGTGCAGCAGAGCCCACAGTACTGAAGAACCGTTCCGAGGCAGAGGTAGGTCCGTCAGCTTCACCATGGTACCATAGAACATGAAGGCCTAGTGGGAACAGTTTGTAGATTCAAAATCATAATTTTGACAGCATTCTCATCAATTTCTTGTCTTTGATCTTTATTGTCTCCCTTAAAGAGAAAGTAATTACGGTTATTACGGTCCAAAGAATTAAATTTTGATATTTGGTGGAAGTCTGCTTCGTGGAGACTCAAATAATAAAATGTGAAAATATTTATTTACATGTTTTATTCCGTACAAATACAAATATTTACAGTTTCTGTAATTTAAACGTTGGAGTGGAATCTTTATTAATTGAATTGTAAAAATTATTTGAGGCAAGGAGTTTTCTCTTCAAGGTTTGAGGTGTTTCAGACTTAGCCCGTTAGTTCATAGACAAGGATTAAGAGGATTAAAGGATTCAATCCCTGATAATTTCTGTAAACCCTTACTCACAGTATTTATTGTGTCAGCAACAAGATTGTGATTGAAAATATAAGTTAATTTTTAAAAATTATGTAAAATCTTTCAGCAGTGTGTTCTGGAGGTAGAAATAATGATTACTTCAAAGAATATTTATATCTGGATAATTACTTTCAAAGTAGCAGGCAGAGGTGGATTTAGCATGAAGTTTGAGGGCATCTAGGGGCTATGGAATAAACCTCATTAAATGAGGGTGACTGGGATTTCAAAATTTTTAAATTCACCTCTTAAAACACATTTTTATCCATTTTGGAATCAAAATTTTTACCTCAACCCCTTAAATCCTCCACTACGTGCAGGGCCAATTTTTATTCTACTTAATAATTTGTAACCCATACTCTGCCAAGAACAAAAAGTATCTTTCAACTTATATTTCTTCAATAGCAGTTTTTGAAAATTAATTAATTTTAAATTTTGCAAAAGTTTCTTTCAAATGAATAACAGCAAAACAATCAAAACTACTTGGAATGGTTAGCTTTAGAACTTAGCCTATTAAGTCGAAATCCAGTTCTAGCATAATATACTCCCAGATACCAAATCTTAAATATGTTTAGATATTGGTATACCATGTATTCCATAATTATTCATTCCTGCTTAAACCCAGTGGCGTGACTAGGACTAGGTTTTGGGGGTTATTGAATTTGATTAAACGGTATGGAATAAATTTGGGGAGGTATGGAACAAATATGAATAGCTCTAGATTTGCTTATTATAGGCTCAAATTCAAAATGTTTAAATATATTTAATTAATTAAAGAACCTTTAAAGTAATGATTTAGTTTTTTATCATTATTCATTTAATAAAAAGTGGTTTTATTTATATTTTAGCATTTAAATACTTTGTCTAATAATTTTATATTTGATATACGTCCGTAATTGAATGTTTTATACTTCTAATAATTGAAAAGGATCATAGTTTTATTACTTGTACTAGCCTACTAGTAGCATTATTTTTAATTTAATCAAATTAAAATTGTTCAATTATTACTATATTACAATTTCTCTTTGATTAAAGCATAATTAAAAACGAGTCAAAAACTCCTATAAAAATTGAAATGCCAAATACAAAGTAGAAAAGTTGAAGATTCAGAATCACCTTGATCAGCGGGTGGTGTTGGAAACGACGATCATCGGTGAAGAAACAAGACAGTTGGCCACACTGCTTCACAGTTCCATAGTTGGCAATACCACTCAACGGTGCCCACCACAAGACCACCGGCCATTTTACCTCTGTTGAAAACACAAAAACTTTTAAGGGCTAAAAAGCTACTTACAGGATAATCCAAATTGTTCTTAACATTTGTAGGATAAATAAATTTTTATGACTAGATGCAAGGTAGCCTTTCTCTATAACATCCCATTTTTTGAAGACATGTTTAGTATTCGACTACCTGAAAATGCTCTGAAACTGATTTCATTTCATTACTGTAAAAGGCCTAGTGGTGTCTTAAAGGCCTGAATTGTTTTACATTATACAGAAACATGTAAATGTATGAAAGTAACAGAAATAATGACAGTATGAGAGACTTTGAATATTGAGACTAAAGAGAATGGAAGGCAGATGAGCAGTGCCGCATTTCCCTATAGGCCCACTAGGCCCAGGCCTAGGGCGCAAAATTTTTAGGGGGCGCATAAATTTTAAAGTACACAAAAGAAAAAAGTTGCGGCGGCGGGTGGTGTTGGCGCTCGGCGGGGCGGGTGGCCAAGGTCAACTAGGTCCGGGGTGCGACGTTGACTCATTCATTGGTTCATTGCTTTTATTTATTCAAAACACTCCTATATATGTATATATACTATTATATATATATATATATATACATATATATATATATATATATATATATATACTATTGTAATTATCTTTCATCAAAATTACGTAATTAAGAAATTTACTGGATTTCTACGTCAGTGTAATCAGAGTCCTCTGGGGGGGGGGGACGCTCTTTGGTCTGTAGGCCTAGGGGCGCCGAATTTGTAAATGCGGCCCTGCAGTTGAGTTCTTAATTCAAACCAGAAAAACAGAAATCAAAATACAATTTATTTACATAATCAAAAAGATAACAGAAAATTGTCTGTATTGAATACAATATATTCATGAGACATGTATTTCACGAAATACAACAAGGAAAATTACACCACACCATGTGTCACGTAACAGGCTTCGCTAAAATTCAAATATACGAGTAGGCCTATAGCTCAATTTCATTTTCTATAATACGAATGTATGTGTTTCCTGTGAACATATAAGTGGATATGCAATCATACAGAAAAGAAATGTTTAAATCCTCCCCGCTCACAAAATAGAAATTGTGTTAGCCTACTACTAGTCATAAGCATCAATGTAGTTTAAAGTTTATTGACGTTGGAAAGTTTGACAGGATAACAGGATTTCGGACATTTGCCATCGTTATTGGAAACGTTCCAAACCAATCCGTTCCAATCCTCGAAACGTTGTGTTATACCTTTTGTACCATAGCGATGGCAAATGTCTGAAATCCTGTTATACCATCAATGAAGCTAAGCTTAATTTTATGGTTGGACTTGCAA
The DNA here is from genome assembly GCF_021130785.1 of Homalodisca vitripennis. Lineage (NCBI taxonomy): Eukaryota > Metazoa > Arthropoda > Insecta > Hemiptera > Cicadellidae > Homalodisca > Homalodisca vitripennis. The sequence goes on from NC_060210.1 coordinate 18,429,001, forward strand.
CATCATAGAACTTATTCTTGTCTATGTAGAAATGAACTTTCATGCAAATTTCAAAGTGTACAGATGAAATCTTTCTCGAGATATTTTGCCACATGGTTCATAGACATTTTTTTCAGTATGTTAAGTTTTATAGCAATGTTGATGCAAATATTATGGTAAGATAGCAAGGGTACTACAACGTAAGACTTTACCTTAGTCAAATATTGTCAAAATTGTTTAAATTGATTCCAGTCTTTGTCTTTTAATCTATAAATAAAAATAACTTTACCTTAGTCAAATATTGTCAAAATTGTTTAAATTGATTCCAGTCTTTGTCTCTTAATCTATAAATAAAAATATCACTTGTTACTATCTCATATGATTGTGCACAGTTTGTTTACAAATTTATTTACTATCAGACTCATTTTAAGATGGTTCAGGTTTCTGAAACTTTACAATAATGATCCCTGCAGAATTTAAGACAAAATGTTTTAAGCCAAAAATAGCAAAATGTACGCACTACAGAGCTTCCTTTTCAGCTAGAATTCGACCTGCTGTAACTTTGAGGTAATGTTCAAGTGGTGCAGAATCTACACACTTCAAAATATCTAAACAGTTCATTTCATATGCATAATTTTAAAGTAATTTAAAAACGTAATATTGGTTTGTACTGGTTTAACAAATATATCGGTTTATATTTGACGTATTTGTATTTGTTTTTGATAACATTCAGATTTAAAATTTTTCTAGTTATATTCAGAACTATTATACTGGTTTCTAAAAAGATAATGTAAGAATGACATTTAAAAAAATCTGAAAAATACCCTAAATAGTAAACCCCCAAAAGAATTCCAAAGACCTATAAAATGTATAGGTCTATTATTATTTTACTTTATTATCTATTTTACTCTTACTTTACCAAAAGTATTTTCTTACGTACCTTTAAAGAAATTATTATTTTGATTCTGAAAGTATGGAACTTGCCAGGAGTCATCTTGCAGGAAAATCTGGAAAATAAATCCAAATTCTTACATTTTGACATCAATTTAATATAAAATAAGTTATATAATCCAAAGTAATTAGTTTTTCTGTAATCATTCGGGCGTAAATACTCAAAATTTCGTCAATAAAAACGTAATTTAACAAAATACAAGTGACTGTTGAATTTTTAAACTTCAATTCAAAATTAAATTGTAATTTAAAAAAATTTAATAACATTTTTACATTTGTTGACATTTATTTAAAAATGTATTGGTTATACAAAGCTTTTTTGTTCTCAAACAGAAACATTAGCTTAATAATAAGAATATATAAGTCTGTACTTTTGTTCCAAAGATTCCGAAAATACACACTGATCAATAGTATAATGCCATATTCCAAAATTAAGAATAAACTGTTAAAACTAGGTCATATTCTTAGGTTTTATTTATATGATGAAGGAGTAAATGGGAAGGGCAATGTTACCTCAATGAAACAATCACCTAATCAATTATTCAAATACATTTTAACTACACAAACTTTAAGAATTGTAATGACATCTTGCCATATGCCGAGTGGCCTAGAGCGTTGGACTTTGAGCCTGAGTAGAGATAGCGCAAATCCAAATCCGCTGCACTTTTTATCAGTAACATCGATCTTGTACTATATCAACTCTCTCCCTTATTCTGTTTGATAAGAACCTCGCACAGGCCAGTGGCCCATGAGGACGGACAGAGTAAGGCTTAAAAGGAGATCGGCCTCTCGTAAACAAAATATCAAAAGTAAGATTACAGACAAAAATCTAATTTGAATTAAGCAAAATTATCTGTTGGTTTACTGGTTTCAAAAGTTTGCTCTTTTATTACAAAAGTGCCTTTTATTATAGGGCAGCAAGGTCTGGCTACTGGCTATTGGCTTCCCAGAAACATGGAAGTACTTTTCAGAAAGCTTTCCTAAATTTGATTGCAAACAAATCTAGACCTTTATACTAGTTGAGTATGAATAAATAAAACAGGGAATTATATCACAAATCTGGGACTTATTGCAGGAAGTTCCACTGTTACGGAAGCAATGTTGATTATGACGGTTTCAGGGTCGACTGTTGAATATGGATAGGTCCTTCACTAGGTAAACGGACTGTAGGTTCACGTCATAAAACTGCCGGAAGCATTTCTTACCTACTTCTTAAGGGGTGGACAGTAGGTCCACGGTCCTGGACTGGGACCCACTGTCCGACTCAAGGGTTTCTTTTGACGAGGGGTTGACAAGGGATCGTCGTACTCACACTGCAGCACTCGAATGGATGTTTCGAGATCTAAACTCTATATCTGCTAAATAATTTTCAGTACACTACATAAGACAGCTGCAAAAAGAATGAAACGAAATTATATACATAGTCAGGTTAGTTACGCCATTTCAAACTTAAGAATGTCTGTAACGATTATAGTGTCTACTGGTGTATATACAGTATTATACAAACGATGGTCCAATCTAAGGAATAACTAATACAAACTTACTGTAGATGTTTATGATTCATTAGGGCAATTCCAAATTAATCAGATAGTAATATAATGCTATATGGAATTCGTTAAGATATAATCCCTACTAGTAATCCACTTCATATGTGATAGCTCGAGTAAACTGTTGTTAATATTTGCTGCTTTAGCAGTACGCTGTGTGAATGTAGTGGAAGCATCACTGACCAGAACAAAGAATAAGTGCAGGTAGAAAAAGTAATGCACGGCTAGGTCAGTTTTGAAAAGTAGGACAGTGAGTCCACAGGTGTCGGCGTGGACTAACTGTCCTACCCTGCAGAAAAGTGACGTCAGCCACCCTCGTCAAACTAGGCGTGGACCTACAGTCATACAATCCCTTCACTAACATCTGCAATTCCTTCATCATCATCTACCATTCTCTAGTTCTTAGAGACAGTTCGTGCAGCTTGTGCCTTGTAGGTTGGCTCTATTTGAATCGGCTTGTTCTACAATGAGGTTGAACATACAAGTGATGTTATAAATAATCAGACTTAGAATGCTGCAGGGGTCCGGTGAATACAATAGAGCTGAGAGTGGGATGGTTGGTTTAGAATACCTCCCCACAAAAATTTTATTTGAGTTGTATTTTCCCAGCTGACTAAGTCCAAACATAATTTTAAATTTATTACAAAGTACGCCACACCACGTGTCGCGTAACAGACTTAGCTGAGGTTGCATGCAAAATTTCAAATTTACAACTCAGCTCGCTGATGTGTTACTCTGTCACATGTTAACATGATTGTACTCAGATTGTTTACAAATTTTTTTATTCCGCAATTTTCTCGTTGCCATCATGGTTATAAGACAAAGGTAAAAATGTTTGCTAACGGACATCCAAATCCTATGGAGTACGCAAATCCTATCAAACGCAATGTTGCCTACATAGAAATGAGGTTTCCTGCGAAAAATGAACTCTATATGTAAGTTTTTCTCGAGATATCATGCAGGTAGACAAAATAATGGACAGACAAACAGACGTAAATGAAAATTCTCCATACCTTCGAGTGATAGGCTTCGCTAATGCTCAGCCAATTATGATACGAAGACATAATGGCCCATACAGTAGGAAAGTAACGTAAGCCAATATAGACACGAACACTGGATAATTATTTGGGTTGATCACAATTAACTATAGAAAGTAAGCCAAAACGATTAAAATTTGACATTCTGACACTCTAAACGAGTGGGTATTTAAGAATGTCATCATTTTGTGAAAACGCTTCCATGTAGTTTTTTCGGGACAATGGTCTGCTATCGTTTTTTGTTGACAAAAATAAGCATTTATGTCTTGGACCATCCATTAGATCTGTTTGATTTATGTCCCTGTACATTTTTCATTCACTTAAGTTTTCAACTTTGATGAAAAAAATGAGACATTAGCCTCTTTAACTCGTGAGCTCTTATCATCATTGAGCCGTTCCATGATAAGATCTGCAAGGTTGTAATGTTCTTTCCTAGATTATCATAAATCCATATAGTGTTAATTATCCTCTGAACTTCAAGGTAGGTGTAAGAGACAAATTCACCTTTCAGATAACACCGACGTGATACACGTTAAAAATTGTTGTTTACAATAAATATCTTAGCCACTTTTAAAAGTAGAATACAAATTTTAAAAAATCAAAAATTCATAAATACTCGTAATTTATAATTTTTTTGAATATGTGACTTTTTATCACCCGATTTTAAATTGTAGTGTAGACTTTTTGTGAGACAGAAAACATCGTAATAATGCATTTGAACATTGGAACTACCTTATTTGTTTACCGGTATAACACAAGCAGAGAAACCTTTTGCAATTTTTTTAACATGATATCAACGAGAACGATATTACAGCATTATTGTCTGTAATAGTATAATAACCCTATATAATTAATAAAAAAGCCTAAACGGTTTGGGTTTACATGGTTAGTTATAATTATTTTTGATCCATAAATCAAAGGATTTTAAGATATATTAAACGACATAGAAATCCTTTTGTTGATTGAAAGTCCTTTAATAGGCTTATCTTAAATACTTGTTATTAGCTCTCCAAATCACTCCAGTTCTTGGAATGCGAATAAAAACATTTCAGTGGTTTAATTGACACAGTAGCAAAAAAAAAAAAACAAAAAAAAAAACTGCTGCGAAATAATTATAATAATTATCTTTGATCAAGAAATAAAAGGATTTAAAGAAATATTAAACGACTTCGAAACTCTGTTGTTATTTGAAAGTACTTTAATAGGCTTATCTTAAAAACTTAGCTCTCGAAATCACTAAAATTCTTGGAATGGACATGAAAACATTTTAACGGATTAATTGACACAGTATACTAAATTGATTACTAAAATTGAAAATAAATACTAATAAAACCCTCAGAGTAAAATTTACAATCTTTAATATGCAAATTTCAAAACATAAGCCGCATACGAGAGCTAAGTTTTTCAGAATGTTCAGGAAGGGATATTTTATTTAACTGACATACAAACAAATTTTAGCTATTGATAGCTAATTCGTTGCTGACAAAGCAAAGTTTTTATGCATACTGCCTATTACATCTGTTGATTGTTACCGTATTCCACTGATACGTAAACCTTTATTTTTTAACATGAATTCCTTTTTCTCCTGTAGATGCACAGGAAACATAAATAAATTCTGGTTAAAAATTTACAGTTTTTTTGGTTAAATTAAAACTTTTAACTCATGAATTCAAATTTTGAACTTTCCTGATAAACTTTTGAATATTGAATACTTATAGTCGGTAAAAAATAGTATTTGTTATATGATTACTTATAGTTTACACTAACAAAAACCAGATGTTGATTTACCTCAAGTAAAAGTTGAGAGATAAGAAGAATGAGGATTGCGATGGCTATAGTCACAAACAAACAGGAGAGCCGCATTGAGTCTGTAGAAAAGGACTACAGAGGATATCTTATCTGGAGATAATGACGCCATCGTCATGTCCTGTTGACTAAGTGTCCTATCTAATCAGATAACTGAAACAAACGGGGTTTCCTTAAAAATTGAGTACAAACAAAATATTTGAGGATCTAATAATTATAAATCAACTTTACATGTTTTAAATACAAGTTTACTTCTATTGAAAATTGATTGTAATGCAGCTGAGAGAGCTGCAAGGATTTGTCATATTACACCTAAGCGATACAAAGGTTGCCAATATGCCGGTCAAATAAGGATGCAACCTCGGAATGAAACATAATAAACTAAAAATTTGCACATTTCTTTATTTTGGTGTTACCTCAAAATTTAACTCGAAAGTCTCATATACTCACTTGTCAGTGGCTTGCGATATTTAAGGTCAAAGGTCACGAAAATAAGTGTTTTTGCAATTATTTCGTTTCCTTTGCGCTGAATGACATTTAAGGTGATTAAATAAATTGTAGAACGGAAAAATTTTCTTCAACTTTTGTCTCAAGTAATTTTATGTATATTCAACACTTATTGAGATAGAGGTCAAAGGGTGGGAGACCGCTTACCTGTATATACGAAAACGCGAGGTCAGCTAGTAGAATACAATAAATAAATGAGTTACTTTGTTAATTATTCACTTAAAACTATCATCACTAAATGTTTATTATTTATTAGATACTTTACTATATTTATAGATAAAAAACAAAAACATCCCAACTGTTACTGTTGTTGGTTTGGGTAATTATGGTTCGTGACCATTGACCTTAATTATCTTATACCAAAATAAAGACGTACGCCGATTTTAAACTTGTTATGTTTCATTTTGTGGTTTACCTATTTTTTGCCTTATTTGACTGAGTTATAATTGCATCGTCCTTGACAAGCTAAAAGTCTATATTGTATATACTGTATATTTGTAGGTTTATAGACTATAGGTATATTGCACTATACAAGCAGACAACTAACGTGGTTATTCTTGAAATCGATGGAGGACTTTTTGTAAGAAAGAATCATCTTAATTTTGGTGGAGGTGAACATGTGAGGGTATCGAAAGGGTTAAAAATATGAAACAATGTTTTCTTCTCAATCAAATCTTTCTCAGTGTTATACTTAAAACCGACCTTCAGACACAACTACAAAAAAGAGACTGCAATTTACCACTGGTTATAAGTGAGCCATACTAAGAAAAGCATGATCTGAGAAAAAATTACATAATATTTTTACCCTTTATCGTACTCTCCATTTTGAAATCCAAAACTAGTGTGGCGAGCGGTCGATTTCTTTCTGAGGGGAAATTATTCTACTTAACACTAAGTTTCGAGATCTGCAATCTGATCTCTTCTTCAGGTAAATAACTAACCTAATACGTAATTACAAACTACTTAATCACTGAAGGATGGCACATGTCCGGAAAAATCCTGTTTCCTTCACAAATCTTTCATCGTAAAAAAACAAAGTTCAAACAAAGAACTATTCTACTTATTTAAAGAAAACCTGGTTTGTGTGTTTGTATAATGCATATTAGTTTTTAATTTCTGGCTCACAACATTTATATGCGATAATCCATGTTTGCTAGTTTATAATATGTGTTTGATTGTTAACACGTTGAAATCTTCTAAACGATGCCAGTGTGCGGGCAGGCGGAAGGAGGAAACAGCCGAATTAATTTCGAACGGTTTTGTGCAATCTGTTTCCTCTTAAGAACGAATATTATTTTGGGATCACCCGAATGAGAGGACGAATAATATTCTGTAAAATAGACTATAACAATGATATCATGTTATCCTTTGAATCCATCCTCATCAATAATGAGGTAAAATAAAAAATAAAATAAAACAATAGAATTGTAAAATGACAAAAGTCTCGCCTCTATCATTAGTGTCTCTGCTATAACAATAGTAGGCTACAATAGCAAAGAACACAAAAGCAATACAGTACAAACTACATAAACAATCGATATTACGTGTGTTAACAGTGTACTTCAGTTGAAGTTGACAAAATATCCGCTAGAAAGCAGCAGTAATCAGTGATCTCCTACACTCAGGTTACTCTAGTGCCCGCTAGAGCGCTCCAGCTGCTTTAGAATATTGAGAATATTGTTGTATTTAGTTACGTATAAAATAAAATTATATTCCAAGGTGAATATTTTAACTGTAGCCTATATAGGCCTACCATGCAGAAGCAAAACGTTTATTTCTTAAGCAATCTCGTAGAAGAGTAGATTATATAATACATTTTGTTATTGATACATGTAACATCTTAGCAGTTTCTCATTGTTGGTTCAACAAATACACTCTCAATTTTTAAAGGATAGCCTATATTATATTGGATAAATTGTGGAGAATATATATTCAACCAAACACTGTAGTGACAATATTTTGACGTTGGGACGAACATGGTCTAGTTGCAAAAGCCATGTTAGAGAATGAATTAATTCTCAATTTTTAGTTTTATTAGCTAAGTGTGGGGGCTGGACAAATTTAATTTCTGTCTGCCTATTGTTTGTCCGCCATTCCACCCATATCTAGAAAACGAGCTCAACTATAGACTTTAAATTTACTATGAATCACATTATTTAGCAACAAAGAGTTCGATGATAAGTGCTGATGGGATTGGATTAAGAGTTAACACATATTTTTCATTGGTATTGTGGGTAACCATAATGTTAACAAGAAAATAGCAAACAAATAAATTTGTAAACAAGCACAGTACAGCAATATGAGGTTTTACATATGAAATATTAAACACATGTAGCAATTCATACAGTAAAAGGAAAATACTTTTCGTATAATGCCTATTCGTCTATCTGACCGCAAGGCCTCTCAAGAATGAAATGAGCTATAGGTTTTAAATTTTGCAACCTACTAAAGCGAGGGCTGTTACACGATACGTGATGTGGCGTATTTCTAACTTGTAAAATAGGAATGAAATGCAAATATTTCGGAATATATGTCGTTAACTAAGCCGTTTTTGAATTCCCTATTTACAATTTAGCATAACCCGGGGGGACCGGCCTGGCACCGACCACTAGAGAAGCTGATAAGTGCTGGATAGCTCTTGAACGGGATCAGCCCGGCACCGACCAATAGAAAAAGCTGATAAGTTCTGGATGGCTGCTGATTGGGACCGGCCTAGCACCGGCTACTAGAGAGAGCTGATAAGTGCTGGATGGCTGCTGATTGGGACCAGCCTGGCACCGGCCACTATAGAAAGCTGATAAGTGCTGGTAGCTGTTGAACGGGATCAGCCCGGCAACGACCAATAGAAAAAGCTGATAAGTTCTGGATGGCTGCTGATTGGGACCGGCCTAGCACCGGCCACTAGAGAGAGCTGATAAGTTCTGGATGGCTGCTGATTGGGACCGGCCTAGCATCGGCCACTAGAGATAGCTGATAAGCTTTGGATGGCTGCTGATTGGGACCGGCCTAGCACCGGCCACTAGAAAAAGCTGATAAGTGCTGGTAGCTGTTGAACGGGATCAGCCCGGCACTGACATATAGAGAGAGCTGATAAGTGCTGGATGGCTATTGATTGGGACCGGCCTAGCACCGGCCACTAGAGAAAGCTGATAAGTGCTGGTAGCTGTTGAACGGGATCAGCCCGGCACCGGCCACTAGAGAGAGCTGATAAGTGCTGGATGGCTACTGATAGGGACCGGCCTAGCACCGGCCACTAGGGAAAGCTGATAAGTGCTGGTAGCTATTGAACGGGATCAGCCCGGCACCGACCACTAGAAAAAGCTGATAAGTTCTGGATGTCTGCTGATAGGAACCGGCCTAGCACCGGCCACTAGAGAAAGCTGATAAGTGCTGGTAGCTGTTGAACGGGATCAGCCCGGCACCGGCCACTAGAGAGAGCTGATAAGTGCTGGATGGCTGCTGATAGGGACCGGCCTAGCACCGGCCACTAGAGAAAGCTGATAAGTGCTGGTAGCTATTGAACGGGATCAGCCCGGCATCGACCACTAGAAAAAGCTGATAAGTTCTGGATGGCTGCTGATTGGGACCGGCCTAGCACAGGCCACTAGAAAAAGCTGATAAGTTCTGGATGGCTGTTGATTGGGACCGGTCTAGCACCGGCCACTAGAGATAGCTGATAAGCTTTGGATGGCTGCTGATTGGGACCGGCCTAGCACCGGCCACTAGAAAAAGCTGATAAGTGCTGGTAGCTGTTGAACGGGATCAGCCCGGCACTGACATATAGAGAGAGCTGATAAGTGCTGGATGGCTATTGATTGGGACCGGCCTAGCACCGGCCACTAGAGAAAGCTGATAAGTGCTGGTAGCTGTTGAACGGGATCAGCCCGGCACCGGCCACTAGAGAGAGCTGATAAGTGCTGGATGGCTACTGATAGGGACCGGCCTAGCACCGGCCACTAGAGAAAGCTGATAAGTGCTGGTAGCTATTGAACGGGATCAGCCCGGCACCGACCACTAGAAAAAGCTGATAAGTTCTGGATGGCTGCTGATTGGGACCGGCCTAGCACCGGCCACTAGAGAAAGCTGATAAGTGCTGGTAGCTGTTGAACGGGATCAGCCCGGCACCGGCACCGGCCACTAGAGAGAGCTGATAAGTGCTGGATGGCTGCTGATTGGGACCGGCCTAGCACCGGCCACTAGAGAAAGCTGATAAGTGCTGGTAGCTATTGAACGGGATCAGCCCGGCATCGACCACTAGAAAAAGCTGATAAGTTCTGGATGGCTGCTGATTGGGACCGGCCTAGCACCGGCCACTAGAGAAAAAGCTGATAAGTTCTGGATGGCTGTTGATTGGGACCGGTCTAGCACCGGCCACTAGAGAAAGCTGATAAGTGCTGGTAGCTGTTGAACGGGATCAGCCCGGCACAGGCCACTAGAGAGAGCTGATAAGCTCTGGATGGCTGTTGATTGGGATCAGCCTAGCACCGGCCACTAGAGAGAGCTGATAAGTGCTGGATGGCTGCTGATTGGGAACGGCCTAGCACCGGCCACTAGAGAAAGCTGATAAGTGCTGGTAGCTGTTGAATGGGATTAGCCCGGCACCGACCACTAGAGAGAAGCTGATAAGTTCTGGATGGCTGCCGATTGGGACCGGCCTAGCACCGGCCACTAGAGAAAGCTGATAAGTGCTGGATGGCTGCTGAATTGGGACCGGCCTAGCACCGGCCACTAGAGATAGCTGATAAGTGCTGGATGGCTGCTGATAGGACCGGCCTAGCACCGGCCACTAGAGAAAGCTGATAAGTGCTGGTAGCTCTTGAACGGGATCAGCCCGGCACCGGCCACTAGAGAGAGCTGATAAGTGCTGGATGGCTGCTGATAGGGACCGGCCTAGCACCGGCCACTAGAGAAAGCTGATAAGTGCTGGTAGCTATTGAACGGGATCAGCCCGGCATCGACCACTAGAAAAAAGCTGATAAGTTCTGGATGGCTGCTGATTGGACCGGCCTAGCACAGGCCACTAGAAAAAGCTGATAAGTTCTGGATGGCTGTTGATTGGGACCGGTCTAGCACCGGCCACTAGAGAAAGCTGATAAGTGCTGGTAGCTGTTGAACGGGATCAGCCCGGCACAGGCCACTAGAGATAGCTGATAAGCTCTGGATGGCTGCTGATTGGGACCGGCCTAGCACCGGCCACTAGAAAAAGCTGATAAGTTCTGGATGGCTGTTGATTGGGACCGGTCTAGCACCGGCCACTAGAGAAAGCTGATAAGTGCTGGTAGCTGTTGAACGGGATCAGCCCGGCACAGGCCACTAGAGAGAGCTGATAAGCTCTGGATGGCTGCTGATTGGGACCGGCCTAGCACCGGCCACTAGAAAAAGCTGATAAGTTCTGGATGGCTGTTGATTGGGACCGGTCTAGCACCGGCCACTAGAGAAAGCTGATAAGTGCTGGTAGCTGTTGAATGGGATTAGCCCGGCACTGACCACTAGAAAAAGCTGATAAGTTCTGGATGGCTGCCGATTGGGACCGGCCTAGCACCGGCCACTAGAGAAAGCTGATAAGTGCTGGTAGCTGTTGAACGGGATCAGCCCGGCACCGGCCACTAGAGAGAGCTGATAAGTGCTGGATGGCTACTGATAGGGACCGGCCTAGCACCGGCCACTAGAGAAAGCTGATAAGTGCTGGTAGCTATTGAACGGGATCAGCCCGGCACCGACCACTAGAAAAAGCTGATAAGTTCTGGATGGCTGCCGATTGGGACCGGCCTAGCACCGGCCACTAGAAAAAGCTGATAAGTTCTGGATGGCTGTTGATTGGGACCGGTCTAGCACCGGCCACTAGAGAAAGCTGATAAGTGCTGGTAGCTGTTGAATGGGATTAGCCCGGCACTGACCACTAGAAAAAGCTGATAAGTTCTGGATGGCTGCCGATTGGGACCGGCCTAGCACCGGCCACTAGAGAAAGCTGATAAGTGCTGGTAGCTGTTGAACGGGATCAGCCCGGCACCGGCCACTAGAGAGAGCTGATAAGTGCTGGATGGCTACTGATAGGGACCGGCCTAGCACCGGCCACTAGAGAAAGCTGATAAGTGCTGGTAGCTGTTGAACGGGATCAGCCCGGCACCGACATATAGAGAGAGCTGATAAGTACTGGATGGCTGTTGATTGGGACCGGTCTAGCACCGGCCACTAGAGAAAGCTGATAAGTGCTGGTAGCTGTTGAACGGGATCAGCCCGGCACAGGCCACTAGAGATAGCTGATAAGCTTTGGATGGCTGCTGATTGGGACCGGCCTAGCACCGGCCACTAGAAAAAGCTGATAAGTGCTGGTAGCTGTTGAACGGGATCAGCCCGGCACTGACATATAGAGAGAGCTGATAAGTGCTGGATGGCTATTGATTGGGACCGGCCTAGCACCGGCCACTAGAGAAAGCTGATAAGTGCTGGTAGCTGTTGAACGGGATCAGCCCGGCACCGGCCACTAGAGAGAGCTGATAAGTGCTGGATGGCTGCTGATAGGAACCGGCCTAGCACCGGCCACTAGAGAAAGCTGATAAGTGCTGGTAGCTCTTGAACGGGATCAGCCCGGCACCGGCCACTAGAGAGAGCTGATAAGTGCTGGATGGCTGCTGATAGGGACCGGCCTAGCACCGGCCACTAGAGAAAGCTGATAAGTGCTGGTAGCTATTGAACGGGATCAGCCCGGCATCGACCACTAGAAAAAGCTGATAAGTTCTGGATGGCTGCTGATTGGACCGGCCTAGCACCGGCCACTAGAAAAAGCTGATAAGTTCTGGATGGCTGTTGATTGGGACCGGTCTAGCACCGGCCACTAGAGAAAGCTGATAAGTGCTGGTAGCTGTTGAACGGGATCAGCCCGGCACAGGCCACTAGAGAGAGCTGATAAGCTCTGGATGGCTGCTGATTGGGACCGGCCTAGCACCGGCCACTAGAAAAAGCTGATAAGTTCTGGATGGCTGTTGATTGGGACCGGTCTAGCACCGGCCACTAGAGAAAGCTGATAAGTGCTGGTAGCTGTTGAACGGGATCAGCCCGGCACAGGCCACTAGAGAGAGCTGATAAGCTCTGGATGGCTGCTGATTGGGACCGGCCTAGCACCGGCCACTAGAAAAAGCTGATAAGTTCTGGATGGCTGTTGATTGGGACCGGTCTAGCACCGGCCACTAGAGAAAGCTGATAATTGCTGGTAGCTGTTGAACGGGATCAGCCCGGCATCGACCACTAGAGAAAAAGCTGATAAGTTCTGGATGGCTGCTGATTGGGACCGGCCTAGCACCGGCCACTAGAGAAAGCTGATAAGTGCTGGTAGCTGTTGAACGGGATTTGAATGATGGCTGCTGATTACCGGCCACTAGAGAAAGCACCGACCACTAGAAAAAGCTGATAAGTTCTGGATGGCTGCCGATTGGGACCGGCCTAGCACCGGCCACTAGAGAAAGCTGATAAGTGCTGGTAGCTGTTGAACGGGATCAGCCCGGCACAGGCCACTAGAGAAAGCTGATAAGTGCTGGATGGCTGCTGATTGGGACCGGTTTGGCATCGCCATCTAGAGGCTGCTTATATGAAAATAGGTCGCTGGCTATAAGAATAAATGTCGTTGTTAATCTATATGAACGTTCGTTACTCCAAATAAAAAGTTGAAGGTGTAATTCTTTATACCTACGGAACGAATGAATGTATCTAAAGGGTCCTATGAACATATGGACAGACTATAACAATTATATGATTGGGTTTTTGCAGCTATCCAAAGATTGTCAGTTCAAAAATCCTGTGCGTGTTAAAGTAATACTGTGATAAGTCACCAAACTTATTCGTATTTCTTAGCTTTGTTAAGTGAAACAAGATTTTCACATAAGGTTACAATTGCAGGTACTGTTTTTTTAAATGTTTAAATAGTGGAAGTGTTCTTGAGGCAAAGCTTTTTACAAATGTAACTATATATTTACCATGTTAACTAATATTTGTCTTAGTTATTATCATGAAAATGAGTGAGCAGTTGGAACGATGTGAACAGGTGAAACGACAATGAACCTTATTACTTGGCTAATTAAAGGAGGGTTTACCACGAAAGCGTGCCTGCTACTTACTTATCTTTCGCCCGCAAATTGTTTTAACTTGTAGAGAGCCAACTAACCAAATTAACCAAGTTAAATGTCTTGAGTAAATAGTCGCCTTTTTATTGTCTTTAATTACGTTTTTAGTACACGAAATGTAAGAGGTTGACTTTACTTGTGTTTCCAACTAATTTGAATGTTGCTGTGTGTTTCTGAGCGGTGAAGTTCGTTCAGTAGAGATGTGAATCTGCTTGTAATTGACGTTTTAAATAATTTGTGTTCTTTACCCTTACCAAAGCAAATCAATTATGTCTCTGTACGTGAACGATATTACATAAAACGACCGAACGAGTTACTAAGAGAGGTTTTAAGTAGACACCAATGTAATTAATTAAGAAAAACCCATTATTACGTCCATAAACCAGCGAAAACGTTTAAATTACAAAAGAGAGTAAAGGGGTATCGAAAGGCGTTGTTTGTAGAGCTAAAAATCATGATTTTATATTCCGCCTTTGTGCACAGCAGTTTGCGTATTGATTTGTACTACTTGCGCTCGTTTCCAGAAAATGTGAGTTGAAGCATGCTAAGACACTAGACACTAGAAAAGATAACACTAACACTGAATAAATATGATTTAAAAAGTAATTATATATTTAGAGCTATTCATAGTAAAATTTTAGTTTTTATTTTTCAATTTATTTAATTGAGAAAAAATCTTCCATTTTAACAGCTTAGATTTTTTAAGTTTTCCTTTCTCACCTTTTCTACCCGTGGGTTTCTGATATTTTCGTAGTAGGTTTACGAGTATATTATACTCAACTTATCTGTTCAGCCGATTTGCTTCTTGTATCATCTCAACTGTAACACATTTACTGCGTATCTATTTAATTCCTGACTTAGAGTCCAAAACAGCCAGTGGTCAATTAATTGCGCTGTTGCCAGTTGGTGCAGTGGTTTCCAATTCATTAGAAATACCACCAAAACCGCGTAAATTTAAGAACCTGTAGTGTATTTAATTTTGAGTTTGGATTTCATTTGATAAGTTATGAAGGTATTACGAGTATATATCTTAAATGTATTTATTTATTAATGATAAAAGGCACATTCAACCTTGTGTACTAAATAAAAAAGGAACTTGTGTACTAAGAAAGGAAGGAAGTTCTTTTCTTTTTTATGTACACACTTTAACGGTTACATACTTTTAGGTAATTGTACAACCTAAATCTTCCTTTTCAAAAAATCTTTCTAGTCTATTATTATATAGGGGTTGGAAAAATCTCGTTAAATCTATTATTCGCTATCTACTAAGAAAACATACTGCCCACGGTTGCCACATTCTCTAGTACTTACATTGAAATTGTTTGAACAAGGCATGGATCCAAATGGAATTTGTTGTTTTAAATTTGAAATACAGAATATTTTATCTTTGTGCAAATTTGGAAAACTATGGTATTTTTACAATCTTAAATTAAAAAATTATTTTATAATATTATTTTTAATCTTATTCATAATTTACCAGCTGTTCTGTATATTGTATTTTTGTTACACGTCCATAAAGAGTAATTACACTTATGTAATTAATAATAAATATTGTATTCTCAGTACCGGGTTATAAATTTCTCTTAATATTTAAAACCCATAAAAAGATCAATGCTGTGAATTAAAACACGTTGCAATGTTACTCATAGCAAACAATTATAACCACGAAGTGAGTGATCAGGCAACACTGTACACACAGCGTTGCCACATAGTGCGGAACGACACGCGATTCTCGACCTTATTCCTCTTTGCCTGCCAACTAAATGTATGGAAGGTCATTTGCCAGATTTTATAGCTGGTACTAAAGGTAAATATATGATTTGATGTGAAAGTAATGCATGCATCATTTGTTCAAACATTGTAAACAAGTAGTTCATCACAAAAATAACTTAGTTTAGTTTAGAGCTGTCTCTCTTCATGCAAATTTCCTAGAACATTGAAGTAAAATAACGAAATGTACAAAAAATAAATAAATATAATAAAAAATTCAGACTCTATGATTAAAGACTACCATAATGGGTACACAATAAATTATTATTCAGTAACCAAGCATATGAGATAAATGAATAAAATCCGGAACAATAAACTAATGACAGTCTGAGGATTTTTCTGACTTGTAATTTTTCAGAGATACAGGAAATCGGTAACACTATGTTTCAGAATAGACAATCTTAACTGAACCTCAGTTGGATAACTAATCTGTAACACATAACTACAATCTAAGGTAAAATAAACAAACAATTCCAGAGCGTTGCGACATGCACAAATCAGGAACCACAACAAACATGATGTGTATTAACTCTACGGAAACTATCTGTCACTTAATAAAAATGATACACTTATTATTGAAACTGAGCTGTAAAAGCAGGCCGCTATAGGTCGGCACTAAGTGACCAACCACAGTGAACTGACGATTTTCCAATAGTAGCGATCGTCATGGCAGAAGCAATCTTGACGCGTCATCTGCCTGTAAATAAAAAAAAATGAGGGTCGATCTTTTTTCAATTCATTCATTTTTACAAACTTTTCAAACCATACCGTGACTCCATAAGGTTATAAGAAATCTTTAATCGTTGATTATAATTTGTTATTTACCGAATATCTCAAAGGACAATAGGACTTTGAAAATTAGGGAGCCCGATATCCTGAGCAACATCGCGCTGGTGGTTCCTCGTGGCAATCGCTCAATGACCATCTTCCGCAGGAGATATGAGCCAACTTATTATGCATAGAAAGGTGGCATGTCAAGGCTCCTAAGATTCGGAAGTGAGGCTGCAACCTGGACTGACTTCTTCGGGGTACCCCTTGCATCTTTCAAAATTGCCAACATCTTGACTAATGTTATACTTAGCCACACTTAAACCTCATAAGTAAATACATCTATGCAGTCATTCATGGCCATGCTATTGTTATTACACATTTTTGCTTGCTGTTATTACTTTTTTATAGCTCTTGCCACTGTTACGTTGTTATTTTGTTATACATTGTTGATTATTCCTGTTACAACTGACTTATTTATTCTCGTTTCTTGTTATCATTTGCATAGTTTTTTTAATTTTTGAAATTATTGTTATTTACTTTATATCATTTGTTACAAAGATATTGTTTAATTTAGGATATGTTTGCACTCACTATTAATACTCAAATGTATTCCATTTTTTTTCTGCCACTTGGAATGTAATGTTACGATGTAAGTGCGTATGTTAAATGTAAATTTGTGTTGACTGTTGAAATAAATAAATGAATAAACTTAAAAGCATGAGTATGCTTTTATCCTAAGTTATATGTTACAAATTATATAACATATCGTTTCAAGGATTTAAATCTATACTCATCGTTATGTGAGAAGACAATTAATACATAAAAATTAAAACGTGTAGCAATGGTCTTCCGCTAAAAAAAGAAAGAAAAATTGGAAAAACATACTTTTTAGTGGCTGTCCATTGTGCGCTAATTTGTATGTATTAATTATTTACACACCCAACGAAGATTTAAATCCTCGAAACGTTGTGTTATTCATTTTGTAACATATAACTATGACAAATGTCCGAAATCCTGTTATCCTTTTAATCTCTAATGTGGTTTTATGTTTTCTTGTTAGTTCTTTCTTTATAATTGGCAATTATGCATTTGCAATAAATGAATGCCACAAATTGAAAAATAAAACATTAAATAGAAATAAATTATACTATGTAATATACAAAGACATTACTGTCCAGTAAATAACGAATAACCACTAAATATTAATGAAAATATCAATAACAGTAATATAAATATCACTATAACAATATATTAAATTTTTAACGAATAAATAACAGTGTTAACACAGTAAAGCACAATATTATTTTAAATGCACAATAAAGCGTATCTTTAAGGATAAACAAATAGTTTCATAAAATGATTATTTCAGATCTCCAAAAGACAGAAAAGGCAACGTCAGACAAAGACAGAACCCCCGTTTTATAATTCTGACCGGCCATTTATGTTTATATACAAAACACTAGTGAAGAATACCAACATATAGAACATGACGTTGGCAGTGACATGGTTAATAAGCACAAATGATCACCACTAAGCACACGACGAATCATATGATTGCAAAGCACGCCTGATGTGTGTGAGGTTGAGCGGCACAAATGACGAAGTAGAAGTGACACGGGTAAGTATTAGTGGCAGGGTTGTAAGCTCCTGAGCCTAGCAACAAATTGAATCCTGGGTCAAGCCCTGGCCTGGGGCTTACACCAACTCTGCAAGTGCGGAGCATTCATTACACTGATCCTGTAGTACTATGGGGTCCTTACTGATGTCATATCTCATTTCTATCATTATCTCCGTACCCGAACTATGAATGATTGAATGAATGGGCACGTTTTGGATATTATTTAATGATTAATAATTAGTTATATTACTGTTTCTGTAAATCCTGATTATAAAATCAAAGATTCATTTTGAATAAATACTTCCCATCATAGTATGTGTAGAAAACTCAGTTACTCCCCCGTACTTATTTTTAACATCCTGGTAGATTCTGCTATGGAAACTATGTAAAGTGTTTATTTTGAGTATCTTCGTCTCCGAATTCTTTTGGATCTCTTCAGACAAAATGACTCTAGGTTCCAGGAAATCTGTTCAGACGCTGCACTAAAAGGAAAGTGAACTGAAGGAAAGATCTACAATAACATTGAACCAACCCTTCCTACCATGGCTGCGTTACGTGTAGAACCTTTGTAATCTAGGTGTCTCTGATGAGAAAACTATGGTATCAAGTTCATTTTGATCTTCTTCGTCACCGACTTCTTTTGGATCTCTTCAGACAAAATGGCCATAAATTCCAGGAGCTAAGTCTCTGACAGCGTCACATTCCAGACGCTGCACTGAAAAGAAGGCGAATTGAAGTTAAACTCAACAATAACATTGAACCAACCCTTCGTACCATGGCTGCGATATGTGAAATCTTACCTTTTCAATGCGGAATAATATAATGTGAATAATAACATCCTAAAAGTGAAAAGTCCATCCAGACTGAGGCACTTGAATTGTGTGTTCCAGTAGTACGTACATCATATATCGTGTGTTACAATGTTTTTGATGTTAACTTTGACGGTGTGTTTCTTGTCATATTGTTTTGTTTCGTAACTTCTGTGCAGGATTTACATGTGAAACCAAGAGTCCAGTTATCGAAACGTCATGCTTTAGTTTTTATAATCGAAACAATAACAAACATTCCTGGTATTGTTTTCCTTTTTAAGACATCCACTACCAATAATAAGCTTTAGTCAAAGAAATTATAAATACATTTCAAACAAAACTGTTTGTACAAAGTGTCTATGAGCCACGCAAGGTTTTGAAAACTTCAGTAAGTGGATACAAGAGATAGTAAACAATATTACTGAACAAGAAAATATTACATACCATCGGATATGTAAAATTCTGTATTAGTTATCTTTACAACAATGTGGCTAACTCCTGAGTGCAAAAGATTTGTAATTTTGGTATTCAAAATTAAATTTACCGTCTCTTTGTTAGCTACAGCGATGTTGGTAATTAATTAATTGTATTGCTACTACCATAAAATAATAACTTTCTGGTTCATTACTTTACAACATTTTAAATACAACTCCCAACACAGTAATTTGATGTTAGTCATGTTATCATTATTCGGATAACACAATCTTCTCTGTTTATCTCAACATCACGGTGTTGTGGTAGTTTGCACAAATAACAAACGCACGCTCAATTTATTTTAGATAACTCTGATATAAAACAAAACACGTTATGTTCTGCATTTCACGTAAATGAGATACGTTATACAGCACATTTAACTTAATGAATGCTGTGAAAGAAGTATGCACCAAAAGTTTAACACCAAATCAAGGACTGTTCTAAAAACACGCAAATGTCTGTTGTTGAAAAATATTTTTCGTAACACATTTAACATTACAAATTAAAAAAAGTTTCTTCCTTAAAGCAAAGTCAGACCTAAAGTAGAAATTAGAAGAAATATAGAAGCATGATGGATGCTTCATTAAAATTTATTAATACAGAAACATAGAAAAGCTTTTAATTTGTAAAAAGTGACGCTTTGTAAACACTCCATTAGACACTGGTTTTAAACATATTATTCATAAAAATACCGTAATTCTAAATTTGCTCCAAATAACAAGGTCTCTAGAACGTGCTAACCAATTATGTAAATAAAACTCAGTGTATACATACAGTTTAAAACATTATTCTATTTTAAAACTATTTACACTGATTTTTTTTAACTGAACGAGATTTAGATACATTCAGCAATTGATGTAATAGTTTTAAATTCAAACCTATTTAATTAATGGTTAATAATTTAAGAGTAATGAAACTTTATTTTTTATATATACTTGACAAAATACATGTATGATGTTTATATTTCGTACATGGAGTTTGGTAAAAATCAGTAATAAGCATTCTGGTTGCACACATAATTCCAAATTTCGAACTTAGTGAAATATTGACATCATCTGTTGTTTAAACGTCTTATACTTCTGTAATATTGGCTGGTTGTTTGGTACTAATCACAAAAAAGCATTGGAATCTTAAAAGTATTGTATTTCCTATTTCCATTTGAAGAAATCATTCCGTATTTGCGTTCTATGCTTTGCCTTTGTGGACTATTTGTCAATTAAGCTTCTGCTATTGGATTAACTTGTTTAAGAAGATATATTACTTGGAAACCAAAGCTTACTTGATGCAAACCCACAAGTGCGTCACTCATTTAGAAATGATTGATTGTAGACTACTAGAGCTTCTTCAATCTGACTAGTGTTTAGATTAATTAATTCCAACACCCTCCTCCCGCCTCGATTAATTCCACCTCACAATAGCTATTTTTAATCATTTTAATAGTAATTTTGTTATTGTTTAAGCTATCATTTCCCATTTATAAGTTTATAAAACATTCAGATTTTTAGGTAATAAATGAATTATAACAATTACAATATATAATAATTATACCTAGGCTGCAACAGATAGTTGATTATGTAATGCTAAAATATAATTATTACAAGAGAAAGAATATAAAAAACCTTTAAAAGTATTTTAAGCTTTTAAATCACAACTGGTAATTTTAAAACATTTTAAATATACAATGCTGCAAAATGTTTCCCTTAATTTTTCATAACATCTCTAGGGACCCGGTACTTATAATGTTACACCATATAATCGCGAAGTACGAGTACGCGAAACAGACTTTGCTAAGAGATTGTGAAGTCACTAGTTAATTTCATTATATACTGAGTGGATAGACATACAGAACTTCTGAAAAGTTTTACAGCCCCCAGACACAGGCAGAAAAAAACATTCAAATGAAGCTCAACAAAATTCTATACAGAGTGTAAATTAAGTACTGATTCGCCGGAATATACTCCAATCATCACAGCGGGTGAAGATTTACATGAATAACGCAATCCGTCTTAATTCAGGCGTATTAGGATTTAATGTAGATGGACATGAATGTTTCTTGTCTATAAATAGTGAAGAACCGATTTTAAGTTCAACACAACAATTTTAAGTTCATAGTTAGATTCAGTAATGAGATATCCAGCGCAAACGGATAAACAAACTAATAGACTCTTATTTTACTTCTATGTAACGACCCCCAGCATATAGTTCTAAGACCAGACCGGTAACATCGTATGCGGTATTAATCAGCCAATTTAAAATATTAAATTATCAGTAATATATTTTATTTTTATTCAGCATAACATCTAATTGTAGTAACGAGTAATGAATATATGCAGTCAGACTTATTAGGTTAAGCAGTGCAGGTGGAGAAGATATATAGTTTAATTCATCACACGAATTGTAAGTCCAGGTCTGTCAGCAGTAAGCCTGGTAACTTTCCATACTCAGAGCAGCTGCGCAGTTACTGGGTGGTAAACAAGTAGGAATTTGCTGAGGTAGCGTCTGGTACAACGCTGCTCCCTGGAGTTCGTTGTTCTGAGTCGCAGTCGTGCCGGGGTTTTGAACGCGTCAACCTCGCGTGAAATCGCTCTCTCGCTCTCTCTCCCGTTCTAAATTTGTAATTGTTGAACTGGTTTTAAATTATGTAATAAAATTCAAATTGGTTTCACAATAAATTAAATTGTTTTATTTGGCCAACCTAGGTGAGCATTTTTATTACTACAACCTTATTGATCTGGGCTAATTTCCATCACCGTGACCGAGTTAGAACCCGAGAACATTAAAAATTAAATTACGTGTGGTCGTCACGCCACATCTATACAAAGTTCTAAATTTATAACTCAATCACTTCTCAAGATATCATCTTGAGTATTATGCTTGCCTAACGCTTAGCTAAATCACCATCATCGAACAAACTGAAACAGCGAATTATCAAAGGACTCGATAAAATGTAAGCATAACCAATGTCTGAACAACCAATAGACGAAATTCACATTAAAAATGTCATATGGTTGAGCTTACAAATTTGTTTATTCTACGATCTATAGATTCGCCAACGCTCAGCCAAATACTTGGTGTTACATACTGAACTAGATAGATTTTGCTAACTCTCAGCCAATTATACCGTAGTTCGAAAATTTTATTCTTATTTTATATTTTCTTATCCACGCTTTTGGAATATACTGAACAAACTTGTTAAGAGTTTTAAAGATTAAAAACCGTTCTGTATGCCGTTTTAGATTCTCACTTTTCACTTACGTAGTTATACAATTATATTACTAGTATTAATTTACCCTTGTCTAGAACCAAGTTTAGATAACAGTATTCTGGAGTAATCACTATGGATGGCAAAGATAACTATTAGACCACAGAGACCTCGGTACAGTTAATGTCCAGGAAGTTACCCGCAGCTTTGCTGTAAGTAGTTAGATGTAAGCCTTTGAGTAGTTGGCAACTACGTAGTTGGTGGCAGCCAGGTGGTCGGAGAGTCCAGTAGTACCATTACGGGAAACAGATAGTTGGTCTCAACTTTCTCATAAGCTCATTTGTAAAGAACTCTCAGGCTATTCCTCCCTCCCCTCTCCCAAAATAACACACCCAATTATAATTATAATTGAGGTAAATTGGCGTTGGCTAATATTATATTCCTCATAAGAGGATTTTACTTATTTCCATTAATTTGAGATACCAATTTTGTACAATGACACTGTATTTCATTGATTAGACTTTTGAATATTATTTTTCAGCCATCATGCGTTTGAGAGTAAGAGAATAAATTAACTAAAAATTTTAAAAAAGGTGTACATCTTTATTGTAAAGCATTGTTTTAGAAAACAAACGTTAATCACGTCTATTACAATTCTAGTTGCAATAATTACCTGTGTTGTTTTGCGGTTTTGTGTAGGTTACTGGCTTTTTGTAGAATATTATACTTGCTAGAATCTCAAAGAGCACCACCAAATCCACTAGGAAACAAATATTTTAAGATTGTAGTTTAATTCATTTTTATTATAGGCATATCTAATGCTCAGCTGAATCCCACGAGTGCCATATGTGAATTATGTTTTGCTGTATAGAAATGATGGGAGTATCGAATAACTCGTAAGTATTTAACGGAAATCTTATCAATAAAACACCTGTGTTACTGTATGAGACATTAAAATGCTAAATGACTGTAGGCCTACACAAATTATTTTATTCTACGATTTTCTTGTTATTATCATTTATCCATAAGACGAATGCATTTATTTCCCATCCAGGCAAATCGCATAGTGTGCTATGCACGAAGCTCCATGAAAAACTTTAAAGTTCAGAGGTCAATTTGTTCTCAAAATATCGTGCGAACAGACAGACAGACAGACACAAAGGAAGTTATTCCAACCCGCCTTCCCAAACGCTCACCAAGTTAGGAGTAACACTATTTATAGAAGGTCCAGTTCGAGTTATGAATCAAACAACTTTTGTTTTCTAGAACATTTGTGAAAAAGCTTTCACAGAAAGCATGCGATGTCCAAAGCGATACCTTTACTGTTCAGTCTATATTTATTTTTAAACTCACAACTGAAACATTTGCATTTAAATCAAATAACACTTGATCCTTTTATTTTAACTGTAGTATTTTTGTAAGCCTTTGTAATAATACGTCAAATGAAAATTTGAGCAGTGCACGTGAAGGAATTATAGTATTTAACATTGCCGATCAGTGTACTGTGTAATCTTCAATAATGATTTCAATAATAGACCCAGAAGCCATAATAGAGTTATAACTGTTATTTCTGTGGAAAAATTTATAAACTATTGTAAGCTATGCACTGTATTTAGATTTAATATAGAATATTTATAATTATAATCAAAGACTCATTATATTGTAATAATGAGTATTAAACAATAAAGCAACAAAGATTATCTCTTATTTATGACAAAACAGGTATTAGCGATTATGTTATAAAACTCATTATGGGCACGTTTGGTTATGTATGTGTTCACTCACCCTGTTGAGTCGCTGTCATTTGAACTCTCCCTGAGTTTAAAATTATTCGTCGATCTTAAATACACTCTGGCCATCCTCTATCCAATAGGTATTTAGTGCACATGTGTTATCCACCATCTCGACCAAACGTCAGCGTCATGTCGAGTTTAAGCACCATGACGAGCCAAAGTGTTATGTTGAGCTTAAAACTCATGCCGAATTAACAGTCGTGTTGTCTAGCCAACGGCATTTCTAGCCTAAGCGTCATGCTGTTACTAAGTGTCTTGTCTAATTTGAGCGCAATATCTAACTTAAACATAATATCGAGGTTAAGCGGCATGTCGAGCCTAAATTTTATGTTGATCCTAAACGGCATGTCTAGCCTAAGCGTCATGCTGATCCTAAGTATCATGTCTAACAGTCATGTCAAGCTTAAGCCTGACTAATTAACTGAGGTCCGCGACCTTGTAAATAGTCTCAAAACCATCGAAGTGTTAGAAGCGGAGATCGAACTACTGAAATCGAGAAATAGCAGTTGCACATGTAAAGAGGCGAAAGAGGAAGATTCCACTCAATGGACTATTTGTAGTAATAAAAATAATCAACAAATAAAAACACAAAACAAATACGAAATATTGAGTGAAACCGCGGAATTAGTTGAAACTATCACTCCTAAAATAACTACTTTCAAAAAATCTAACATGAAAAAGCATGAACTAAATCAAAATAAGCACAAACGCCTAAAAAAGCAACCCAAGCAAAAATCACGCACACCGAGACCGTTACGCCAGTGGTCTTTTCAACAGTGACTGTCGAGGGGGATAGCCACGTTCGCTCCTTGGCTGGACTGGTCCGATCCCTCGTCAACGCGAAGACGAGTGTGTTCGGGGTGTGCAAGCCTGGGGCTGGACTGTTGGGTGTGGTTGAGGGCGGTCAACCCCTTCTTCAGAGAAGCTGCTGTGTCCTAATTGCCGGAGCGAATGACGTCGGAGCCGGCTAATCATCTCCAATCTTTCAGCACCTGGAGCAGCAGATAAGTTTGTTTATAGTTTGAATAAATCAAAGAGAGAGTTTGGGGATAAAGTTTCGGCTGATAAAAACGAGAATTCTACGAATTGTTTTTAATTTATTTTAGGTTTTCCGTTCAGCCAATACTTTTGTCTAAAATTAACTTCGCAGTTTTATTTTATACAATTTACGATTACAAATATTATTTTCGCTGGAAGAGTAGTGTGTGTTTTAATTCTTACAAAACTTTCTAAGCCTGAGTTATTTGGCTACAAGAGAGAATGCTTTAAACAGTATATCTGTTTTAATTTCTCCACCAATTATTTTCCAATAAAAGTAGCTGAGGAAAATGTCCAATTGATACCACAACCATGCACGAGATATTTTTATTTGCATGAATTATTATTCATGTTGATTAAATAATTGCCACTTTAATGAAAGCGGAAAATTACAGTTTTTTTTAACGTAGGGGAAATGCATTTCCTCAGGAGTGTGGGACTCCCTTGCGGGCTATCCACTAAACCCCCTAGGGGCACGGAGGGCCCAGGCCGGAACCCTTTCGGATGACATCTTGCCTGGTCCGTATGTCTTGTGTCCCAACCAGGACAAAACTACTTGTTTCGGAAGCTAGGGGTCAGCTAGGCATCCGTCTTCACGCTTCTGATGAAGGATCGCATGTACATGAGTAGTGACTGCATTCCAGGCGTCCTCACTCTGCAGCATCATCTCCACAATGGTCTCTGCCGAAACATCGCCAGCTGTGGTGGCGAGCGTTCGCCTGGCCTCGGTGAAGCGCCCGCAAGCGAAGAAGGTGTGATGAACATCATCATCTTCCTCCGGGCAGTAAGCACACCGACGCGACCTGACTTTTCCCATCCTGTAGAGGTACTTCCTAAAGTAACCGTGCCCCGTCAGGAACTGACACAGGTAGAAATCTATCTCCCCGTGGCCACGATCTATCCAGGATTGAAGCTCTCGAATGAGGCGGAAGGTCCAGCGACTGTCCGCTCCTTCCGTCCACCTCCGCTGCCAAACCTGCAGAGTCTCCACCCTGGCAGCAGCCAAGGCATGCTCTCTACCCCGCTCGGCAGCCTCCCGGAAGATCTATCTTTCGATGGCCAGCAGATCAATAGGAATCACCCCAGCCACGAGCGCCACGGCCGAACCGGAAATGGTGCGATAGGCGCAGGCGACCCTAAGTGCCGCTCTTCTTTGTACCGATAACAGCTTTTGACTGTATCACCTTATCCTTATGACACCCGCCCAAACCTCTGCGCTATACAGAAGGGTTGAGTTTACAGTAGACATGAGGAGGCGTCTCTTACTTAACCTAGGGCTTCCTACGTTAGCCATCAGCCTGCCGAGAGGCATAACCACCTTAGAGGCTTTGTCACATACCGCCTGAATGTGATCCCAATACCGAAGACGGCAGCCGAGTAACACACCCAGGTACTTCGCCGCAGTCCTTGTCCAAACCTCGACACCCCCCACATCCATAGAGATCAGAGTGGGGATTCTCCGTCGAGTGAGAATAACGATTTCGGTCTTGGCCACCGCCAGCTCAAGTCCATGGCTCGTAATCCAGGCATTGACCCGAATCATTACCAGATTAAGGCGTAACTGTGCCAAGTCCGGGGTCCTCGCCGTGATGACTGCAGCCACGTCATCAGCATAACCCACGAGGGTCGTGGGGCATCTCGAGGCGAAGCAAACCATCGTATGAAACATTCCATAGGTCTGGGCCGAAAATAGACCCTTGAGCCGCACCGGCAGTGACCTCTTTCGTTCTCCTTCCGTCTTTGCTTTCATACAACACGGTTCTTCAGCCGACGGTTCTTCAGGTAGTCCTGCACAACGACCAGGAGATAGTCGGGCACGCTGAAGTCCCGCTGCAACGCCTCTAGCATGTCCTGCCACCGAGCAGAGTTCAACGCGTTCTTTACGTCAAGGGTGACCAACAGCACAATCGGCCGAGCCTGGTGACAAGCTGTTTCGGCTTGCTGGACGGCACTGATAACCTCTGTAATGGCGTTCAGATTTGAGTGTCGCTTTCGAAAGCCGTGCTGCCGGGGAGAGAGATCTCCAGCGGCTTCGATGGACGACTGCAATCTGGGTTTCAGTAAACTTTCATAGAGCATCCCCGCGGCGTCAAGCATACAAAGTGGCCTGTATACCGACGGGGAGTTCGGGTCACCTTTGCCTTTGCTGATCAGCGCCAACCTAGCAACTTTCAAGCGCGACGGCAACACACCAAACATGCATTAAACATATTCAGCAGCAAGAGCGGATAACTCGCCGCCACAACCTTCAAAACTTCAGCTGGAATGCCGTCAGGTCCTGGAGCCTTCTTGTTGCGCATGGTAGACACCGCTGCTACAAGCTCCTGCTCTGTAAAAATGGGAACGTCTGGAACCGGTCTCGCTACTCTCTCCTCCCGCCTAACAGGGTGACTTGGGAAGAGAGCTTCCACGATCGCCGAAATCATTCCAGCAGGCATTTCCTTGCAGTTCCCTATTCCTCCGAGCTTTTTTCTCACAAGTTTGTATCCTCTTCCCCAAGGGTCCGAGTCCACCTCCTGGCAGAGCTCACGCCAGCATCGCGCCTTGCTCAGACGAATTGCTGCACTCAGAGCTTTCTTAGCAGTCTTATGCTCTGCCGACCTAATTATAGCTTCAGGCGGGTTTCGAGCTCGCTGTGCTCTACGTCTGCACATTAGTGCAGTTCTGCTGAGCTCGCCGATTTCGTCCGTCCACCAGAAGGCTTGGCGACGGCCCCGGCAGGGTCATTTCCGAGGCATTGACGAATTGCAAGCGTATTCTATCAGTTTCATGGAAGAGTCGATATAAGCCTCAACCTCAGCTGTTACAGTGGACTCGGGAAACCCCGGAACACCAGCCTCGATATTACGATCTAGCTGCTCGACGAGTTTTTCCCTGTCCAGCTTAGCCAGATTCCAGCCAAGAGTGTTTCGGGTATTCGCTCGCCGCGGCAGCCGATTACCGATAAGATGGAAAGCGATGAACTCGTGGTCACTAGCAGTGTAGACGTCCATCACTCGCCATTCCGCTACTAAAGGGAACAAATCGGCCGATACCATCGTAATATCTGGTATTGACTCACCGAGAGTGCTTCGGAAGGTCGGCCTTGTCCCTCTATTCACGACTTCCAAATCGAGTCTCGAGACCATCTCCAAAATATGTCTTCCCCTCATGTTAGTCACCATAGTTTATTAAAAAAAGTCTAAACAAGAGGAGTAAAAACATCTATTTCTCTATCTTTTTTTGAATAGAACGAGAAGAATTTATGTAGAGACTGCATTCTGGTGCGGATATGTGATAAATATAGACTCATGATAACAATTGAAAGTTAGGTAATACAAAAGATTTATATAATTCAGTATTAACTTTGATTTAGAGGCCAATTAACGATCCTACATAACATAAAAAATTAAATCAAAATTAATTGTTGAATGTCTAAACTATTTCAAATATACTCATAAACTGATCTTATGTTAATAATTTATATAATTTTTCATTAAAAAAACACCAAATTTTTCTATACTTGTTAATAAATAGTACAACACAAATTACATACTGGCGGTAATCTCACATAGAAAAACTTGTGTAAGGAAAATCCGTTACTCGACGTGGGCAAGTTTGAGCCTGCAGTGTAAACAGCCAACTTGTTAACTTTGCTATCTTATCTGCAGTGTTCCAACTTCATAAACTTCTGTTTTGTGGGTTAGCTTTGTTGTGTATTTCTGGAATAAAACTGTTAATACACTCTAGGGAACAGAGCATTTTTATCTTAAAAATAGAATATTGAAAAAAAACAAGGTATAATTAGTTTTTGTTGTAACACATTGATTCTTAAATATATTCGCACAATATATTATATTAAAACACATATTTGTCGTATTATTCGTCACCACTCAGTCTGGCATCTTGGAGTAATTGATTGGTTAATTACTATAAATCATGTCATTTGAGGTTAAGTGGTAGAGAGGATTTTATAGTCCTAACTTCGCCTCTAATAACATAATTTTAAATTTAATTTCAAAAGTTATGTATGTTTTTGAATTAATTGCAAGCTTTACAAGCTTTGGCTCTAAAAACTTCTAAACTTTAGGTCGTGTCTCATGAAGTACTTCATATTACTCCTAGGCTATGTAAAAAAAGCTAATATTAGTAACTGAAAATTTTTGAAATGGAGCTAAAAGACTATCACGGTTTCCACATTATCCTTCCATAGGTAGTGTGTGTGTATATATATATATATATATATATATATATATATATATATATATATATATATATATATATATATATAGGGTATGTTGATGCTACACCAATTTGACATATATTAAGGATGAACTAATTGATGAATTATGTCCTAAAATAAAATAAGCAACTGACTCATTTTTTTATTGAAAAATACAGCATACAGATTTTTGTTATAAAAAATACTATTAAATAAAAAAAATAAAGAGAGAAATTAAAAAATATTTATCACATTTTTTAGATTTATTGGAATTACTTACAATGTGATACTTTAGTCAGACACATAATTTAACTACTTTGATTACATTCTTCATTGACGTTCTTCAACAGTAACATCTGTTTTTGAGATAAAGAACTTTGACAGGACATCACAAGTACAAAGTTATATTGTACGACTTACCCTGTATTAAAGCGATGGATGAGTCATTGCGCCGGAGATTAGTCTCTAAAGACATTACTTCAACGTACAAAACAGTGCCATACATCCTGGTTGAAATTTATAGTGTCATGTTTTATTGTTTGTTCTTGGTGAAGTTGTATACTAAGTTTTGTAACGAAAAGGCCTGGTTTATCTCGTATAATGTCTTTCGTAGTGACAGATAATTTTCTTGGAATTATAAATGGAGAATATTGTGCGAAATATATGAACCAAAATGTCGAATCAAAAAATAACTACGAGAATTTGCGAATAATAGAGTGCTTTCCCAAAAATATAAGTGCAGATTATACGTTGTAACAACAGTTCATAAATTGGGTGTGTTATTTTGGGAGAGGGAAGGGGGGAATGGCCTGAGAGTTGTTTACAAATGAGCTTATCAGAAAGTTGAAACCAACTATGTTTCCCGTAATGGTACTACTGGACTCTCCGACCACCTGGATGCCACCAACTACGTAGTCACCAACTACTCAAAGGCTTACATCTAACTACTTACAGCAAAGCTGCGGGCAATTTCACTGTCGTTAACTGTACCGAGATCTCTGTGGTCCAATAGTTATATCTTTGCCATCCATAGTGATTACTAACTACTTAGAGCAAAGCTGCGGGCAACTTCCTGGACGTTAACTATACCGAGGTCTCTGTGGTCCAATAGTTAGGCCTATCTTTGCCATCCATAGTGATTAGTAACTACTTAGAGCAAAGCTGCGGGCAACTTCCTGGACGTTAACTATACCGAGGTCTCTGTGGTCCAATAGTTAGGCCTATCTTTGCCATCCATAGTGATTACTAACTACTTAGAGCAAAGCTGCGGGCAACTTCCTGGACGTTAACTATACCGAGGTCTCTGTGGTCCAATAGTTAGGCCTATCTTTGCCATCCATAGTGATTACTAACTACTTAGAGCAAAGCTGCGGGCAACTTCCTGGACGTTAACTATACCGAGGTCTCTGTGGTCCAATAGTTAGGCCTATCTTTGCCATCCATAGTGATTACTAACTACTTAGAGCAAAGCTGCGGGCAACTTCCTGGGCGTTAACCGTACCGAGGTCTCTGTGGTCCAATAGTTAGGCCTATCTTTGCCATCCATAGTGATTAATCCAGAGTACTTTTATCTAAACTTGGTACTCAACTAGGGAAAAGTGATTCTTCTGTTATAATTGTATAAAATACGTAAGTGAAAATTGATAATCTTTAACGGAATACTGAACATTGGACATAATGTTTTCGTCCTTAGAGTGCCAATCAAGATTATATTAACATATTCCCAAAGCGTGGGCGGGAAATTGATAATACATTCTTTCAATTATATTCATAGTTTATATTTTAATTTTATATGTTCTTTTAGTTAAGGAACTAAAATAAATATGTTTGTATTTAGGAATTATATTGTTGAATTATTTTTCTTTATTTCATGAATTTTTATTGGACAGTCATTATCCAGATTACTGGACTTTACACACATGTTCAAACAAGATTAAGAGAAAGAAACATTGCCTGAGATACAAAACACGCGGAACGCGAGGCAATATGCAATCTGATCTTAATGATTTGTCGTTGTTGATATTGTCTAAACATATTTTAAATAGAAAAAATAGAACCTATCACTTCTATAGGAATTAGATATAAGACAATGGGTTTTGCCAACCCCTCAAATCCAATCTTGGACACGTCACTGCTAAATGAAACGTTAATACTACTATTTGAAAAACACTTTGGAGTTGTTAGATGGCGTACCTGCAAATTTATATTTGTAGAGTGATTAATATTCAGTAATTCATATAGTATTTGCTGAGTGCCTTTTTTGATGGACAAGTCGAATACATTATTTACTTGGATTATGTTGATAAGTAAATAATTTGAACATATGGTACTCGTAATTAAATTATAAGTTAAAATATTCGTAATAGAGGGATCAAGTTTAAATGATTTATAATATTACAAATTAGCGCAGAGGACCTACATTCTTTTGCCACTGATATGAATGTAGTGACTCATATAATTCATGAGGTTGATGAAGTTAACATGTTCTACCGTCAGCTATTAAAAACGTAAAAGTTGTTTCGAAGAGTAATTTTGGATAAAAAATGGGTCAAATGTAAATAATTCATCATTTAAATATGGGCGCAACGCACATGTTTTAATACCAACAGATATGTTCCAGACTTTATATTCTAAATTACAAACCTTCAAATTAGAATAACATGATAAGAGTGGGTTTGAGTTTCAAAACTTTAGGTTGTTTGAATCCTTAGTTGGGAAAAGTTGAGCTACATAGTTGATGGCCAAGTTTTACACTCAAAGTTGGCCAACAAACCCGTACTCTGTTGTGTAGTAAGCACAGGTGTAAATTGAGATACAAGTACATTTTATAGTGTTTTGACGAGAGTTGTTTCAGTATTTACTTCTTTCGGCAGGGGGTTTCTTCAAGTTCGTTGCGAAGTCAGTGTTTGATCTTTGATAGTGACCGAATAGACTAATACAGACCCTTACAATTATGCATATGTCTCACGTTAAATTATGCATATCTTTAATTTTCTTCAAGACCAAGATTATTAGAAAACGTGATCATGAAAAGGTGAACGAGATTGTAGATTAATTATTATTAGATAATTTCTAACGTAACAATCACTTATTTATTTAATAAGCCAAACTCAAAATTAATGAAATACATTATGAATATATAACTTAGGAGGGGTTGATTTAGTGTGAATGTTAAGTTCAGCTCCATTTCACCTTCCTCTTAGTGCAGCGTCTAAAATCTAACGCTGTCACAGACTTGACTCCCGGAATCTGGATTCAACGTAATCTGAAGAGATCCAAAAAGTCGGTGACGAAGAAGCTCAAAACGAACTCTGCATCGTTTTGAATTCAAAGGCAACCTAGACTACAAAAAGTAATGTATTTGAAAAATATGTTTTCCAAGATCCCAAAACAAGTGTATCGTTTGAAATATGACGCAGTCACAGACTTGACTCTTGGAATCTGGAAGGTGACTTTACTCATCACTAAGCAGAAGGTGAAAAGTAGCTGGACTCAACATTTATATTTAATTAACCCTTTCCCTTAGAAAACTAAGTTGCTCCACCGTGATTTGGGATTAAGTATAAAACATCGCAGTACACTCAGTTGTGCACCTGATGTGACAATGAGAACGCGTCTTTATCTAGACTAAAATTGTGTTGTCTCAATGGGTATGATGTGAAAATGATACAAGGATTTCGTTTTAAAGTTCTTCGTCAGCGAATTTCTGGACCTCTTCAGACGGACATTGACTCTAGATTCCAGGAGTAAAATCTGGGACAGCGTCAGATTCAGGAGCTGCATTAAGCGGAAGGTGAGATGGAGCTGAACGAATTAATAATTTTTAATTATTCTTCAAAATCGAGTTTAGTGAAAATTTATGGAATTATAAAGAAACTTCTCCTATATTCAAACAAATTTGTATTCAGTATAATTTTTAGTCAACCGCCAATTTTCGAGAACGATAAAAACTCGATGTTTGTTGATTCGATCACAAATAGAGAATTTGGTTTGAAATAACCTTTTATTGGTTGTAGGTTTTAAAGTGTGATCTGGAGTAAACAATAAAGAACTAGAGTGGAAAGCTCATATTAAAAATTTATGTGGAAATTCGAAAATTACACATTCACAAGTTATGGATGAACAGCGATTAAAATGCCACTGACGCATAATATTTGTTGAAAAATGTTATTTTAAATTCTTCTTATGAAAACAAATTACTACCTACGATGAAAGATAAATTAAAAATAGACTGTAGTTCATACACGAGTTAACTGCTTTTTTGTGGAAGGTTTATTCCAAATCAAATATTGTAACTGTTCGCAGAAAACACTTTAATTATAAATTTCTAAATTTACACGAATTTTTAAAACTTCCATTACGTTTTAACCATAGACCGATGGTAGAAATATAAAATATTGGTTCTAGAAAATAATTTTTTGATACATTAAAAAGCATTTAAAATAATTTTATTACTTTAATACGAATACTCACTTCAATACATTCCCATCCATCCTTTATTGAGATCAATTTTGAGGCTCTTTGGGAAAAAGAGCTTACCTTACCAACATTGAATAAAATATTGCAATATATTTACCACAATATTTTATATATATTCGTCGTTACGCTCTGCTTCTCTCCAAAAGATACATTCTTAAATAATAAAATCAATCATTTTATACGTATGTTTAACATGTGGATTCAAAAGTAATTACATTTAAAACCTTAGTCATATCGTTTGTATTGATTGTATTACAGGTAGGTGAATCGGTAAAGGAAAATGATTCTACTGCAAACCTCAATCGAAAGCAGTTTTAATTGAGTAGGGCGACAAGGCCCACAGGTAATGTATTAGTGACAGAGCCTTTAAGCCGAGTAAGCCTAACAACAAATTGAATCCTGGGTTAAAACCTGGCCAGAGGCTTACATCAAGTCTGCAAGTCCGCTGCGCAGCGTTCATTACACAGATCCTGCCCCTCGTCCCCTGCCGAGTGTTAGTTAGCATTGTGTCATCGTTAATCCCGTCACATGTTCCATCTTGTCGAGATACACGTACACTTACTGTAGATGATTCTTAAAATATATCGTAAATCAATGAAATAGTAGTTATAATTTGGGATCACAGAAAAGTGAAAGAATTAATTTTGCATTACTGTAAACTCACATGGACATTTCAGAATGCCGATGGCCGAGCGGTCTAAGACGTTGGACTTTGAGTCTGAGTTAGAGATAGCGCAGGTTCGAATCCTGTCTGTGACCGTTGCACTTTTTATCAGTACCATCGCCCTTGTACTGTATCGACTCTCCCCCTTATTCTGTTTGATAAGACCTCGCACTGGCCAGTGGCCCATGAGGACGGGCTGAATATGGCTTAAAAGGGGATCGGTTTCTGCTTAAATAAAAAGATAAAAAATAAGGTCATATTATTTTCTTTAGTGGATTGAGAAGTGTTTGACCAACACGCGTGTTTTAATAATCAGCCATTTTAAACTAAAGGAAAAAATACTCTCATAAGAGAACAACGAAACTTGGGAAGCTCCAATATAACTTTAGATTGTGTCCCAAAAACTCCTGTTGATTTAAAGTTTATGTTCTATAAAGGAATTAATATTTTTTGTAAAGGAATTTGATACAAAGTTGTATTTTTGTCCACATTTGGACTCCATTCTTTTATTATACAGATTAGCATACCGCATTCTTAAAAAAAAGAAAGAAAAGAGGACTCTTTGAAACCCAATCTAGTCCTCAGATGTCGCCATATTGTTTTAACTTCTATCTTCTAGACGTTTTTAAGGCTAAGCTTACGTTTACTCTTCTATTTACAGTGAAAAGTTTAGTAGAATAAGTTTATTGTTCGAACAGAATTTAAATTAAAACCGTATTAGCGAAACAATCGTGTGTAACTGCATGCATGTCATAATCATAATAATGCCATTTGATATTTAAAGTCTTAAAACAAAACAATTCATTTTTAGAGTCCATAAAGCAAATTCATTTAGTCGTCATAAGTACTTGAATTGTTTTTATATATTTTTATTTAATTCGAAATCAAAACATGGAGAGCAAACATGTTCAGTACAAAAGTCTTACTACGAATATTATTTTTATCTCAGCAACCTGCGTAGAAATTTGCAATATAAACAATTTTTATTATTATAACAATAACGTTATTGACTGGATTATTTATTGCAACAATATTGTTATAGACGAAACTTCTACTTCGCAGAACAAACATAATTTGTAAAACCTTTTCTGTGTTTACTAACTCTCCAACGTCTATTGACAAAGCAGCTTTTAGGTTAGTTTACATACTGCGCATAGTTTGTCCTAGAGCTTTGATCAAGCGACGTTTATTGCTAAAGTTTCCGGCAGTTAGTCAGAACTGACTAGTCTACTTTTTATTGGGAAACAAGACTTAAGTAATCAATCAAGTAAATTGAAGTTTTAGGCGTTCGTAGTGTTAATATAATAGTTACTATATAGTTAGAAACACTTTAAACCATTATAAATTAGGAGTTCATTTTTCATGTAAACAAATGAAATACTTTTTTTGTTTCAATTAATAAAAATAAAACAATCGAAACAATTGAGAATAAAGATTTAATGTATGGAAAAATTTCATCTAACGTATATTTTAAAACTATTTTCATTGTTTAAGATTATACAAACAATTTTCTTCTCAAATGTTATAACATCTTTTATAATGTAAATTACACGTTTCAAATAATTATGTTCTGGATGTTGTACTATTTACATAATTTTTTATTGGAAAAAAGAGTTAAAGTAGGCCTAATCAATGAAGCCACTTTATAATTAAACATGAATTACATCTAGTTATTCATTCATTAATAATATTACTTAGTGTCGTTCTGATATGTATTTTTATTTTCATGTAAATTAATACAAATATTTGTTTTCTTTGAAATAATAAAAATACAAAGTAAAAATGTTGAACACAATTAATTAAGGTTTTGTTTGAAGTAAATTCAGTTTTTAGATGTTTATAGTTTTTATATAATAGCCACTTTATAGTTTGAAAACGTTTAAGCAATTAATAAAACAGGAATTTCCTTCATTCATAAAAACACTACTTAGCTCATTCTGATCTTTACTTTTATTTTTTAGGTAAACTAATAAAATATTTGTTTTTTTTGAAGTAACAAAAAAATTGAAAATATTCAACATGATTAATGTTTAAAATACGAAAAAGTTTCATCTTACGCATTTTTGTTCAACTTAATTTTAATTGTGTAAAGTTATTCAGACAATTTTCTTCTCTAATGTTATACATCGTTTTAAAAGTAAAATTACGCGTTTCAAATAATTCTGTTGTGTACGTTGCAGGTTTATTTATAATTTATTTATACTCTCTTTATTTTTATTTAGAGATTCCACTATTTTTCAAGTTAAATTACAAATATAGATTGAGATATCGAATATATATATATATATATATATATATATATATATATATATATATATATATATATATATATATATAGATTGAAAACATCTTTTTAGTTGGGATTGTAACTTAATGCAATTCTTCACACCTCCATTAATAGTTTTTTACTCTAATCACATTGTTCGAATATTATTGACGATATTAAGAGTTAGACTCATATGTCTCAGAAATGATGAGGCAAAATATTTGGCTGCGCTATTGGCATTAGCGTGAAATAAAAAATTTAAACTTTTCTTTTAAAAGGCATTCATTGAAATGTCTTCATATATGCAGTTTTTGTTCGACTCTAGATAACTTCGTGACTTATGATTGATAATCACTCTGTTCGTATAATAACGTGAAATACTCTTTTAAAATCCAAAAGGTAAAAACTGTTAGGATTATACACCGTCAGTAATAAACATAAAATAAATATAAACATATAAATGTAGTTTATGGTACAAAATATATTATTTATTTCAGATTAAATTACCGTTTCAATAGTTTCACGTGGCAATTTCCAGTTAGTTTGTAATACAGATAAACCAATGTAGTTACTAACAAATTTAAAATATTTGTAGATAAATATCCGAAACATGGTTATGTACTCGTATTTTTGGATCTAGAAAAGCCATGATCATTTCTAATTAGTTTGATTTTAACTATTATATTGAATTCACCTATTTACAAAAAGATATAAAATAAAATTGTTTAGACTGTATTATAAGATCGCGATAACAAAGGATTCGATTAACAATTTCCTACCACGTGATATAGAGCGAAAATCCGATTTTTGTTTCGGAAATTAAGCTTTGATGTTCATTTCAGATTGAAGATAATATCCAAGGTGAAAACTATATATAAATGGTGTTTATGATTAAAAATGTATAACTTCTTTCAGATTAAATTACCGTTTTAATAGTTTTACAAGAAATTTCCCGTTAGTTTAAAAAACAGATAAACCAACATAGTTACTACAATATTTAAAATTATTTGTAGATAAATACCCTAAAAACGATTATGTACTCGTAGTTTTGGATCCAGACAAGCCATGATCGTTTCCAATTAGTTTGATTTTAACGATTATATTGAATTCAAGTTAAATTACTATCTCAATAATTTTATATGGCAATTTTCCGTTAGTTTGAAATACAAATGAACCAATTTAGTTATTAAAATATTGAAAATATTTGTAGTTAAATATCCTAAAAGTGTTTATATACTCGTATTTTTGAATCTAGAAAAACCACGA
This sequence comes from Homalodisca vitripennis, assembly GCF_021130785.1. Taxonomy (NCBI): domain Eukaryota; kingdom Metazoa; phylum Arthropoda; class Insecta; order Hemiptera; family Cicadellidae; genus Homalodisca; species Homalodisca vitripennis. Next base: position 18,467,296 of record NC_060210.1, read on the forward strand.
TAACATCCCATTAGTTTGATTTTAACCGTTATATTGCATCCATGTATTTACAAAACGATATAATATCTTAAATATTGTTTAGACTGTATTATAAGATCGCGATGCCAAAGGATTGGATTAACAATTTCCTACTACGTGGTATAGAGCGAAAATGTATATTTTTGTTTCGGAAATTAAGCTTTGATGTTCATTTCAGATTTCCAAAGTAGTAGAAGATAATATCCAAGGTGAAAACTATATATAAATGGTGTTTATGATTAAAAATGTATAACTTCTTTCAGATTAAATTACCGTTTTAATAGTTTTACAAGAAATTTCCCGTTAGTTTAAAAAACAGATAAACCAACATAGTTACTACAATATTTAAATTATTTGTAGATAAATACCCTAAAAACGATTATGTACTCGTAGTTTTGGATCCAGACAAGCCATGATCGTTTCCAATTAGTTTGATTTTAACGATTATATTGAATTCAAGTTAAATTACTATCTCAATAATTTTATATGGCAATTTTCCGTTAGTTTGAAATACAAATGAACCAATTTAGTTATTAAAATATTGAAAATATTTGTAGTTAAATATCCTAAAAGTGTTTATATACTCGTATTTTTGAATCTAGAAAAACCACGATAACATCCCATTAGTTTGATTTTAACCGTTATATTGCATCCATGTATTTACAAAACGATATAATATCTTAAATATTGTTTAGACTGTATTATAAGATCGCGATGCCAAAGGATTGGATTAACAATTTCCTACTACGTGTTATAGAGCGAAAATGTATATTTTTGTTTCGGAAATTAAGCTTTGATGTTCATTTCAGATTTCCAAAGTAGTAGAAGATAATATCCAAGGTGAAAACTATATATAAATGGTGTTTATGATTAAAAATGTATAACTTCTTTCAGATTAAATTACCGTTTTGATAGTTTTAAAAGAAAGTTCCCGTTAGTTTAAAAAACAGATAAACCAACATAGTTACTAAAATATTTAAATTATTTGTAGATAAATGCCCTAAAAACGATTATGTACTCGTACTTTTGGATCCAGACAAGCCATGATCATTTCCAATTAGTTTGATTTTAACAATTATATTGAATTAAAGTTAAATTACTATTTCAATAATTTTATATGGCAATTTTCAGTTAGTTTGAAATACAAATAAACCAATTTAGTTATTAACATATTGAAAATATTTGTAGTTAAATATCCTAAAAGTGTTTATATACTCGTATTTTTGAATATAGAAAAGCCATGATCATATCCCATTAGTTTGATTTTAACCGTTATACTGCATTCATATATTTACAAAACGATATAATATCTTAAATATTGTTTAGACTATATTATAAGATCGCGATGTCAAAGGATTGGATTAACAATTTCCTACTACGTGTTATCGAGCGAAAATGTATATTTTGTTTGTTTCAGAATTGAAGCTTGGATGTTCTTTTAGTATTTACCAAGTTGCAGAAGATAATATCCAAGGTGCAAACGAGGTTGTTGTTAAGAACTTAGTTTTCTAGATTCGAAACATATCCTTGTGGATCTAACGAAGCAGTAAAGAGTTGAGTGTAGAGGTTTAAGTGTAAAGTTTGCTCAGACTCAACAAACCACCTGGTTGCCGTAGTCGCTTCTACTCAAGGGTTTACAACTGACTACTGACTACACGGGTAACCTTGAGAGTAACGCTTTTTTTGTTCATTTTGATGAGAAATCTATTCTTTTTTGTTTTGTTTTTAAAATACTTTAGATTATAAGTTTGAAGCGATTTAATAATATAGTCCAGAAGCTAAGAGGCCATTTTCCATATTTAAACACAAAACCTGAGTTTTCTTTAAACCTATAGAGGACATTTCTTGAACCACTATCGATAGTTGCGCTGGTTTTGGAGGATGCTGAAATGGGAAGTTATCAGAACTGGTAAAATTTTAAAATTATACTTTTTAATTAGATTATATTTTTTGTAGTTTTTTAATAAATAAATAATGGTTAAATCGCTTAAATATAACTAGATAAAGAGATTACTTTAAGGATCTATATACGGTTATCTGATGTCGATAAAACATTTATTTTCCTGTCTAACAGTTGGTGTTTTGAAAAATATTACCTGAAAAAAAAAACACCTTTTCATATGTTATACGCCACAAAACTGGTGCGACAAAATTTATACTTTGGGAGAAATACTTCCACTATCGATTTCAATAAAAACCACTTTGTTCTGCTTCTACAATAAAAAGATTTTCTCTCATATACTGGGCTAATTAATTTTAATGCAGCGGTTGTGAAGGAAACATAATTTTTTCGGACATTTGCCATCGTTCAGTGATACAAAAAAAATCAGTAACACTACGTTTCGAGACCTGCAATCTGATCTCTTCTTCAGTTAAATAACTAAGCTAAGACATAATTACAATCTAGGCTAAAATAAACCAGCAGCGGTTGCATCGTATAACGTCATGAACCGTTACGCTAAAGTTCTATTGAAATGTAGTTAATTGAATTATTAAGGATCTGACATGTCCATGTTATCTCTATATCTGTTTGTCTGTCTATGACTCTCGGAAGAAAGGCGATAGAGACTTAAACATTGTTTAGATTTCTCTCTTGGTTCAAGCAAGGGCTCTATTAATTTTAGGATCAAACGTTCAAAGGGATATTGGTAACCATGACGGCAACAAGAAAAACGTATAATAGACAAATTTGTTAACAGACTGATTAGAGCTAATGAGAGTACTATGAAGAAATCGAATACTGTTAGAGTTAATCGACACATGTGACAAACTTACTTTGTTGAACAGAATATGAAACAAAATGGTATACTTGTAGTTGTACACAAAATCGTGCCACTCTAGTCAGTCATTACGAACTTTGTTTTAATATTTAATTTGTATTATAAGAAAGTAGCCAACTGCAACTTTATTATTGATAAGTACTTAGTTACCGTCATAATAGGAAGGGAAGATAAAATCGCCTTCTATGTTTCACTGTGTGAACAATCTTAATTATAACGTTCCTTACAGGATTTTCATAGCAGTCATTCTGTTAAAACAGTCCAAAACATTCGGTTTCGTTATTTTCTTTAAATGTATTCCAGAGTCCTGATCCGCCATCTTGAATTATTCTGGACCGTGTGATTCCACTCTCAGCGTCAATCTGACAGCAGCAGACATCTTTCCTCGCCATGGGAATTCACATCAGCGATGCGGTTTAACCTACGGTTTAAGAGTCATTTAATCTGCACTTTTACAACGTTCACTGCTAGACCCCTGTAAATGGGGACCACGTCCCCACAACTTTTACTTTTCCACAACTTATAAAAATAGTTCCTGGACAGAAAATTTTTCACGCACTTCATTATTTATTCTGCTACGAAGATGTCATTTAAAATATAACTACTCTGCTATTTACCATCCAATTCTACTAATGCATTTATAAACCTAACTCCAAAAGTTAGGATTCACGGTATAATATGTATTTGGGGAGTTTGGGGGGTTGTAAACCCCCCTGCATTTATACACATCTTCAAGATATATTTTAACGTGAAACTAAAAGTATACTAATAGTCAAAGAATTTATGATGGTTCAGTTTTATTTTGATTTGTTTTAATATTATAACCACTGACATATAGAAAACACTGTTGCTTCCACACTTCCCGCGCTTCGAGCGAGAGAGGCATACGTTAATGGCCATAAACACCCATGAATTAACATAGTTCTGATCGTTTTCGTTGATTATTATGCTGGTATTATTTTTGATCTGAGCCAAATAAGATTTGAAGCAAATAAGGCAAGATATACGTAGCTTCAAGAAATGTGCCATAGATTTCAGTTATGTGTCAGGTTAGTTATCCACCTGAAGAGGAGATCAGATTCGAGATATCGAAACGTCAAATGTAGTTTCACTGATTTATTTTAAACATAAGTTAACGATCTTGTTACCTTCACAATCTCTATATAGTTAATACAAAAACAAATATTTAACAAAAATAATAAAAAAATCATTAACAAACTATAATCAAAATGTAGAATTAAAAAAAACCAGTAGCTGTAAGCTGAGATTTTTCAATATAAGATTTTATGGTGTATAAGGACAGGGTGTTTATTCTAACACACACACACACACACACACACACACACACACACACACACACACACACACACACACACACACACACACACACACTCAAGTAGGCTTATGTGTTTGGTAATGCATTCAAGGTAACACATAGTTCAGTTAAGAAAAATTTTCTTGCACTTTATTAAAAAAACGATTTCTTCGCATTTACAGCATTTTGAACTTCATATATTACTTTTATTGGAAAACTTTCTAAAATTATTGCTTTTAGTATTATCAGCATCTTTGAAACATTTAACTGAAGTAGGATTGTCTTTCCCTGTACTAATTAAATGTAAAAAATCAACTCTTCAGAACCTATGTAAAAATATTTTAATAAAAAATTAATATAATATTTCAGAAGGTTAAAAATATTTAAAAATCTGCTTTGCAGAAGTAGTATTATTTTATATGAGACACAGTAGAATAATTTCGCTTATGAAAATTGTATAAATGAAAATGAAAATTTAAAAGAATACAATATTTAGTAACTTATTAATTAAATTAAATATTTAAAAAAAGTTATAATGTAGCAAATTTGGTCCAACTAAATGAACGGTAGATGCTCATATTTTAAGACAAAATAGAAACCTACTTGCACACAATATTGTGTTCAGGTTAAAATGTAAATAAAAATATCATCAAAACCTCGTTAACGTCGTTATGTTTTGAATTAATTTCACTTTAGTGTCAACCATCCTAAAAACGGAGAACAGAGAATGCAATATAAGTGTAATAACATTCCTGGCGTCAAAGCCTGGGACAGATGCGTACATGTGGCGCCCGGCAATAAAAGTGAAACAGGCCTGACAATGTTATCTTCTTTTTTGTAACAAACACAGGCAGACAAACGCACGGAGACTAGCGTTGCTTCATAAGCAGTTGACAAGTTCTACTTTGTTTCCAGTCCTCTCCAACACTTATAAGTGAATTGAATAACTGTCTTATTAATTACACGATTGAGCCTTACTCTGGCAGAGTACAAGCGGACCCGGTTTTTATATCGCTTATTGCAACCATCGATATTTATATATCGAACAACAGATCTATCAATCGATATCAACGAATATAAAAGAACTAAGGTAAAGTCACGTTTCAAATTAATAGAAATAGTTTAAACAATTACGTAATGTCATAAACAATAAGGAACCATAACCATTGATCAAACGATAAAACTAAGTCAGGTAATAGGAAAAATGACATTTAAATAGTAAAGAGAACGTAACAACAAAACAAACATCTTGAAACCGAGAAAACACATTAATAATCTTTTAGTGTTATTTTATATATTTTTCTAAAGTTAACTATCCTTTTTAATTTAAAAGAAGTTACTTATAGAACAAATTGTGTTTAGAATATTAAAATGTGTACGGTTAGTGCAGATAATTTAGTTATTGTTCAAATTAATTGTTATTGGTTGATTATATCGATGGGTATAATAAATAAATATAGTATGATAATCTTGATATGGATAACCGGGTCCGCTTATCGTACTCTACCCCCTTACTCGAATATGGTGTTCTAATGCAAACATTATTTGAGAAGATATTTGTATACCAATACACATTATATACTAAATAAGTTTACACACTAAGAGCAACTATTAAAATTAAATTAAACTTTGTATTATTATTTTCTGTTAAGAACAACTATCCAATAATTGCAATTTTCACACGAGGCCTTTCGACATCTATAGTAAGATGCCATCGTCAGGTAAATTGTTTTTGACTCAAACTTGTTTACATACATTAATATTTACTTTATTTTACTTTTAATCATAAAAATATCGTATTAAGATTTATTCAGCTGATAGTTGTTTTAAATAGTAAAATATTTATACCATTTCAAATTGTTGATTCACACCTGACGAAGGTATCTTAGATGTCAAAAGGTCTTGTGTAAACATTAAATTAATAGACAATCGTGAGTTTTCTTTTATATAAAATAGTTTTTTCAATAAGATGAACTCCTCCTTCCATGAATTTGTGTTATTAGTTATTAACTTTCTGTTTCTATTTCAGAGTTCACAGGTGACTTTATTTGCTACGTAAACTATAGTTGGGGTAGGTGAAGTATCAAGTGTAATTATTAAAATAGTTATATAATCGCGAGTTTTCCTGAGAAAAAGTTAATAAACTTTTCAGGAATAAAATCTGTTTCAAATTAATACTGTTCAAGGATGTCAGTTTTTTCTTTATGTTGAGAGTACAACTCAGACCAAAGAATGACTCAGATGTCAGTGACCCTCTGCTTAAGTGTGACTGACATTTAGTGACTCAGAACAGAATCAGACCAATGAGAGGATAACATTTGTGTTACTTTTCACCGGGAATTAAATTTGAAAAGCACATTCAAAAGTTAAAAATAAACAAAAAAATATAAGGAGTATTTTAATATTGTAAATTGCATTTGTTATGATTTCTACATACTATATTGTTTTCTTTTACATGTTGTTGCTTATGCTTTAGATATATTTGATCAATGATGAAAATATTCTTATATTTTGGATTTCTTCGTAGATGCCTGAAAAATAAAATAAAATAATATTATTCCTTTCCAAATAATGATAATAATACGATATGTTTTGCACATCGTTAAAATACTGGAGAATACATATATCGTTTTTGACAATACGAGTAGCTTGTTTTTTGTAAGAACGTTTTTGCTGGGTGATGCATGAAAACTAAATACTAAATAATATCTATAGAAGGAAATTGATATAATAATGATACACAAGAGCAAAATGAAATCTCACAACCTTTATTCGTAAAAATGAACACTTCTCTTTAAAGTATAGGATTGTTTAGCGTTTTGATTTTTTTTAACTAGCGTACATTTGCCAAAATAAGTAATGATTGATAAGGAAAAGCTAAGAAGCGAGGGATTTCCAGTGGTTCCAAAGCCTACTCTATTTTTATTACAAAATCAGCGTATTTTGGTATCGAAAATATCTAATAGAATTATGCAGCTTTTATTTGTTAAAATAAAAATTTGATTTGGTTTCAAGTTTTGAAAACGATTATTTGTAATTAGTGGATGTTTATCTGAGATAAAGAAGATTGTAAGAATCAAAGAATTGTTTATAACCGCTTCAATGCATAGGCTAATTTTTAATACAATATTAGGTGCTTTGGAATTCAAGATATTGAACAAAATTGTAGACAATTTATAAGAAATTAAATATTAAAATGTTACCTGAAGTTGTGTAGGGTTAGGCTGCTTTCACATGAGGTTCAACAACATTGTTATATTGCAATACTGAGTTAACTTGTTTGCAAAACAATTATGGTTAGTGTAGCTGTGTTTTTGTAAATATACTCTGTAATACTTTAAATTCCGTTAATTCTTCCAATTGATACGGTAAAACAAAGTTGTAAACAGGATCGAGTTTAAAATGAGATGGTTTCCTTTCCTTGTAATCTGTTTCCAATAATAATGCATAATCTAATTTATGTTCTAGTTAATGTTAATTACGTTCTCCATGTTTATTTGTTTAATTTTTTACATTTAGGCTTAGTTGATTGTTTTATGTATAGTTAAGATTTTTGTATTAATTTAGTAGTGTTTTTCACGAACTTCATTTAAAGTAAATATAAATAAGTTTTGCTAAAAATATTAGTGTACTGTTTGTAAAGCTGCTAGTTTTCTGTTAATGTTATGATATTATTACTCCAAACAGACTTTGCCTTGGAGTTTTTTCTCTTTATTTCTCAGAGTGATGTATAGTGTAATAGTAGTTGTAGTTGCATATGTATGTATTGTTTATGTGTGTAAGTAATTGTAATGTTATTTTGGTTAGTCTGTACAATTTTATAAAATTCGTATCTGTTAATTTTTATATGTGAGAAATAAAGTTTCTTTCTTTCTTTAAAAAAGTTTGAAATTAAGTTTCTTATTCTATCTTATTCGTCGATATAAATGAGTTTATTAGATTCGCTTCCAGAAATCTGTTCGGATTGAATTAGCCAGTTTAAGATTTCATCAACAAGAAAGATTCGCGAACAAACACGTCGGGATCTGTTTTTATTGGAAATTCCAATCTGAGAGGCTTAAAGGATAATAATTTTCGACGTAACGTAATTGCATCTTCGTTACCGGCTGAGCTTTAGCGAAGCCTGTCACTCGAGGGGCTTAACAAATTTCATTTCTGTCTGTCTATCTGTCTGTCCGCACGATAACTGGAAAAGTAACTGACCTATAGACTTGAAATTGTGTATGGAGCTTCTTTTATATGTGAGGAACACTGAGTTAGATACTAATACAAGGCACTCCACACGATTTGGCTGAGCGTTAGCGTATATTTTTGTTCTGATCTTGTGGATAATCACGATGGCAGCGAGAAAATATCATTTGACTAATTCAATACAGCCCTCAGAGATTCAAACGTGACATGTTATTACGCGTATAGCCTAACTACCCCAACACATACATAATTTTGTAGTGACTTGGTGTGAAGACTTTTGTTATTTAGTTGCTGGGCATATTGAGGTATTTCCAACAGGCCCTGATTAATCAGATCAGGTAAATAGTGGAATTATTAAGGTGTTACTTTTTATTATTTTGGAAAGATGATTTTTTTATTCACTTTGTAAGAGAACAAAAGACCTTTCAAAACAAAACAACTAACAGTTATGAAGTTGTAACATTTTCAAATTTTTGTATTAGTTTAATACGAAAGTCGTGCAAAAGCTTGTTATACTTGAAATTTTATAGTAATAAAAGTTTTGAAGTTTTCGGAGTTATATCATGATGTCTAAAATTTCAAGTTCAAATTCAAGTACATTACGCGCTTTTATAAAGTATATACGTTCTTACCAGGTTTTATAAACTATGTACTAATAGTTCTTCAAAGGTTAGTTAAGAATATTCTTCAATTATGGGACGAATATGTTTTGTTTACCATCTTAGTAAACAAAATTATCTCTTAGTAATAATTCTCTGCTTCCAATTATCAAGCAATTATCTTATTGCCAGAATCGTGAATTATTTAAAAAAAACACGGGCATATTCTTATTTGGTTATATCACAATCATGTATGTTATCATGTTGAAATTCTATAAATTTGATCGCTTCAAAATCAAATGTAGACTAAAAGTATAGTGTCTTACTTGTTCTATTTTCAATGAAAATTAATGATTACTTCTCCTGGTACAATCAAAGTAGGGCAATATTAGTCATTTCCGAATCAGCTAGAAGCTTTTGCCTCAGACATGGTTAAATATAACAAATATTTCTTTAGAAGCATAACAATTACGTGATACAAATTATTGTTTCTTATTTTGTTTATGTACTTCAGACAATACACTTTTCAATAAATAAGTACATTCAAGTTACTGTTTCAACTTAAAAGTATCATGAAGCAGGATTATGTTTTAAAACAGAGATGTTGTTTATTTATAAATATATTTAATTTTTAGAGAAAATATATTTTGCTATCCTAACATAACTAATTTATCAGATTTATTTATTAAAAATAACAAATCTTATATTTTTAATGGAATATCTTAAATTATCTTTATAGCACATGTTACAAGTCCAATAGATATCCACGCGAATATAGTGCTATGGTTTGCGCTCATTCACATCTTCTCACTTTAGCAGTTGGAGGAGTGAAACACCTCTGATGATCATCTGAAATAGTAGATTTCCAAAGCCTCATCAGACATCTTTCCACTTCACTGTTCCTTCCTCTCCACTTCCGCGGCATGACTTCCAGCCTGGAAGTGTTGGTACATGACGTAGGCAATCCTTCCGGCTAAACTTCCTACCACTGCCCCTTGGGCAACGAACCTCAGCTGAAGGAGGTTCAGAAATGAAGGGATGGAAAAAGCTCTTCTTCTGTATCGGTTTTCTCCTACGGCACAAACAGCAACCAGACCTGCTAGGCCTAGAGCAAACAGTAAAATAAAGGATGTTTAATATTTAGCCCTAACATATTTTAAACTTGAGAGCATATTTAATTAATTCAAGCAATAGTAGAGTAATAACTGCTTGTGAAATTCCTCCTAATTCTAACTCGTATTTATATACGAAGGACTAAAGATTTCATGCATAACATATTGAACCGGTTGTACTGAAATTTCACGTGGACATTTCTAAGGTCAGTTAACACATATGCCTATTTTATTTTTAAAAATTACTCCGGGAAGGAAATTTCTTTTGGTTTTCTAAATATGAATATGCCTATATGGACGCTAAAAATGTCTATATAAAATTGCAATACAGAATTTTAAATGATACCCAACAAATTTGAGAGTAAAAGTCTCTTAAGCCGCAAATGTTAAAATTGGTCAGATAATTAAAAGGGCATTTAAACCACGCTTTTAATTTAATTTAATTCATGCTTTCTACTTGCACATAATGGAGAAGATCCACAATAATTATTTTGCACGAGTACATCACAAGTTCTTTAAAAAATATGTTAATCTTCATGAGACATAATGGAATTACAAATTAATCTATTACAACATATATAAATTTACCACTCCTAATAATACGATATCACTTTTCTCCAACTGAAAATTGCCACATTTTGAGATGAGCAAATTAACTACAATATATTATTATTGTTAGTGCAATTTTTAATGCTTCATTCTCAAAGGGATACAACCATTATCTATACAAATGAGTTCTTTAAATAGACACAACGAATTTAATTGGGAGTAATTTTTGAGGGACAATGCTGTACCATATCTATTGCATTTTACCCGTTAAAGCATAGTAAATGTATTACGTAGGAAATATTTCTTCCCCTTTTTGCCTCCTAAGAAAGTCATGTTGTAGAAAATGTTGAGAGAAAGCAACTCATAAGGAAAGCAACTTGTAAGCTTGTGATAGGTTTCCTTGTGGCGTTTTTTGTTTAATGTTAATGTTTTATTTCAGACAACGGTATTTACACTAAATTCTCGATCACAATCTTTTTCTGTATGTTAAAATATGTTACGTAATTTAAAAGTTTCGTTCCGTTGAAAAGACAGCAGATACAAGATATAGAAACGTTAAGTTAAACATACTCCTTAGATACAAGGCTATAGCAAATGTCCATAACAATTGTTTTCCTTTCAATCGTAGCTTTCCTTCTCCAAAAGTACTAGAGATTTAAGATAGAGCTGATTTATCTGTGGGTCGGACATCTGTTAGAACAAAGCTCAGGGACTCAAACAACAAAGTAAACTTCTAAACAGAGCTTTGGAACTAACCAGCACACTACAGATAAAGATGGTGAAGACAAGTTTGTTATTTCCTGCGGATATAGACTTACCGACTCCGACTGCAGGATCTTCCTTGAGCTTTCTTGTTAGTTTCTCGGCCAGAGACTCCTGCTGGTTCAGCATGTTAATTTCTTCTGAATAAGAAAAATAACGATTTGTTACAATAAACACTTCGTCATGGTGAATTCATTTTCAAGTGGTACCGTACCGGGAAAAGAATACAGAATTATGTGCTTGAAAATAAACAAATTATCTGATTAGTCAAGAATGGAATGTAGGTCGCATACACGGATTATAAATCTTTGAAAGTCTAACTGGAAATTTATTGATTTGATTTAATTCATACAATAAAATTCATCTTCCTATTATAAATATGATAATAGTTCATAATTAATTTTAAGAAATATTAAGTTATGAGATTATTTAAGAGTTTATTTTATTTTTATTTTTTAGATTCCAAATGGAAGCTGGTTACACCAATAAATCAAAGTGGCTCTTAAGGTATTGCAGATTTTTATTCACTTAATGCAAGAAGTTAAGAAAACTTTCACTACATTTAAGTCCTGCGGCGTTGATTTTTAAGAATAGTTTAATATTAATTGACAAAAACTAATTTGATCTACTAAACTTTAAAAATGTTTATAAACAGGGATATTTAAACAATTATAGATTAATAAAATAAAGAGGTAAACTCGAATTAATAAGTTTAATACTATTGTTTTAGTGTTAAACTTCCTACCATAATGAGAGATATGGGTATGTTTATTCCTAACCAATTATTGAAATGTATGTATTGCCGTTGACAGAACTATACGAGTTTCCTTTCCTATGTTAAGATTAATTGTATACTTAAATTACTTTAAAGATAACTGTAGACGAACCACTCTTATAAAGAAATCCACTTTTTTATCAAAGTTTAAAGTATCTTCTTGTTTACTTCTGGAACCCATATTTCTTGATGCATTCAAATGGAGACTTAATGATCAACCTAGATTTTAAATATTTTCTGCAGATATGTCAATGAGCAGATTTGTTCCTTAGTTTGTACAAATTGGAGATGTGCATACTTTCATAAGATATTAAATCTATCCAAATTTAGTATTTTGGCATATATTCCTCTAAAATGATTTGCAATTTAGATAAGCTGTTGAATGAAATACATTGCGTCTATATTGTACTTTAGTCCGTATTTGTACAGCAATTGTATGTTGTAACTCATGTAATTTTTCAATTCACAGTTTGGCCTTCAGCTCACAGACACCTTATGTCTCCATTTGGGAGGGTGAAGGAGAGAGGGTGAGTGGGAGAGGGAGGGGGAGAGAGAGCGAGAGACAGAGCGAGGGAGAGGGGGAGGTTTTAGTTAATTACGATGATTAATGGCACCCTGGCCTCCGCAACACATTTTGGGACACTCTGAACCCATTTTGGTAAATTGGGTAAAATCAGGTTTTTGCAAGGGAGGAATCAATAGGTTCTATTATAGATCTTCCACTATGAACCGATGTGAACTACACATAACGTAGCTGTGGTGGGGAGGGTTGATTCAATGGGTGAAGTGAATAAAGCTGAGCAAATGCTCTTTCCTCCAAAAAATGAGTATGTACTCTAGTTTCATGTGAATAAAAAAGAACTTGCTCAGTGGAGGCTCGGAGCACTTTCTCATGTTGACGACTAGACAATTGACTTGGATATCTACTCACCTTTTTAGGTGAATAAAACTAGGCACTTGCTCCAAAATGTGAGCAGGTACTCCAGAAAATTACCGATCTACTCTTTAGTAGATACAACTTGCTCAAGTAAAGGGACGTTCAATCTTGTAATGGCAGAGTTTTTACTTTTCGTGCTGTAAAACTTTACAGAGTGCGTCGGGAATCTCTAGAGCAAGACTACCGAGCTCTTTATCGTTTTAATAAAATGAATGTTGAGTGGATTAGTGATCATTTTCTTGGGGAAAACTTTGAAAAGGCGACGTGGTGGTGCGTTGCCCAATTTGGACAGAATGCGTACTTTTCTTCGATATTTTGGTGATCTTGGGTTTCAGAGTGGTGTTGCCGAAGATGTTGGTATCGACAGAAATACAGTCACAAAAAACCATTTCAGATGTAATGGCACCTATATTACAGAAGAAAAACGTATGGATAAAATTTCCTTCTACAAGAGAAGAAATGGAACAAAAAAGCCAATTGGCAAGAAAAATACAGATTTCCTTCAGCAAATTGGAGCTGTTGACTGCACTCAGATACCTATACGCAAGCCTTTCTGACCATGGCGATGAATATATAAATAGAAAGAGGTTACCAAGTACTAAATGTGCAGGCAACTTGTAACTTTGCTGAAGAGTTCACAAGCGTAGATGCTTCTTGGCCAGGTTCAGTGCATGATGCATGAATTTGGAGAAATTCAGATATTTACAGAATTATGGAATTCAATCAAGCAAATGCACTCCTAATTGTAGATTCGGGTTACGGGATAGCTCCCGGCTTATGACGCCCTATGAAAAATCCAATAACTGCTAAAGAAAGGGCATACAATCTGTGTTTGGCACAAGAAAGAGTAACAATTGAACGTTGTTTTTGGTCAGTTGAAACAACGTTTCCCAATTATGCACAACCAAAATTTAGGATTAAAACTGAAAATGTTCCATCGATGGTTGTTTGTTGCTTTATTCTTAATAATGTAGCAAAATGACTAAGTGATGAAGACTTTTACTTTAACATTGAGGGAAAGGCAAAACAATGAAGTTGGCAATGTAGAGAATCGTAACGAAAGAGACATCCGCAATAGAGGACACAGAGAAGAACAGAAATTGCTCGGCTGATACATGGAGCTTAACAGCTTAAAAAGAATGTACTGTGTAAATAAATGTTTTGGTAAAGAAATAAAAAATACCTACATACTTCCAATTCCTAAAAAAAACACACAAAAAACAAAAACAATACCAAAAATATCTAAACTCTGGGGTCGTAATGACCGTGTTTCCGTGCGCACAACTTTCAATAGAGCCAGTCTTACAGCCGTAAAGCCAGTGTCTGGGACAGTCGCTCAAGGGTCTTATGTAGGCACGGCCACAAGCCTTGTTGTAACACACCTAACCTTGGCTTGTGGCCGTGTTGGGTACGCGGTTGTACACACTACCTACATAAGACCCTTGAGCGACTGTCCCAGACACTGGCTTTACGGTTGTAAGACTGGCTCTATTGAAAGTCGTACGCATGTAAACACGGTCATTACGACCCCAGAGTTTAGATATATTTTTGGTATTATTTTAGTTTTTTGTGTGTTTTTTTAGGAGTAGGAGGTAGATAGGTATTTTTATCCTAGGATCAGGATGAGAATTTATTTTACATTATTATACATTTATTACAGAGTAGTGAACTCCAATCCATCACAGTAAGTTGTTGAATAAGAAGTTCCAATCATAGCTTGTAGTTCCTCTGTTGAAATTCCGTTTTGCTCAGATGGTGCTGTTGATTGTGGCTGATCGATTTCCTTAGATTCTTCTCGTTTTCAATTGTATATCAACCAATTTTTCAGCTTTTTTTAAGTACTCAAGCTGCTTAAGTAACACCAAACGTTGTAGCTCACGCAAGGTCAAATCTTTGGTTTCCCTCAGTTTCAATTAATTTTAAGTTTTTTTCTTTGCTTGTTTAACGTTTTGGTCCTGTTACTTTAAGTTGTTCAGCAGTTGAATCTTGCGTTTTCCTTGTCGATTCTCAGTTGTTTTGTCCGAGCTAGTTTCAAAGTTGGTGGAATCCACCGAAGTCAAAAGTCAAAAGAAACACTGTTTTCATTCTGAGTCTCTTCAGTCCCCGCAGTAACAGCACCTGAAAACGTAAAGTTCTTTATTACAAACGTTGTCCTGAAAAAAATTAACACAAAGTATACCAGTACAACATGAAGAAAAAAATGAGAGTTTATTTATCATGCCAACAAGATCAAATAACTTTTATAAAAAGCAAAATTATTTTTTTAGAAGTTTTAACTAAACTTACCTTTTAAACGCACAATAGCCGGGTTGGTCGGTGTCACCTTCAATAAAATTAAGTAACTCCTCTTCCCATGGTTTCAAGACAACCTTCTTGTTGCCAGTCTTGTTAGTCTGCCTTTGACTTCACTCTACTCTTCATATTGTTGAATTTTTTCCAAATTTGGCTTGAGTCGAGATGCAATCCCAATTCATTATCGATTCGATTTTGAATCTCTTCAATGGCTCTGTTTCTTTTGTTTTTGATATTTGGTATATTACTCTTTTCCAAAATACTGGATATTCCTTCATAATCGAAATAAAAGAAGCCTGGTTTTCAGTTGTGGGTTATTCCCTTTATTACAAGCCATCACTTGTTTTATTGTAACTCGTGAGACAACTAAAACAACAATGCGAATGTGGACGCTGAATATTAGTGTTATCTGCTCGATATCTGGACAAGTTGCAACACGTCTGTCTAGCACAAGATAGGGAAGGGAATTGTGAGCACTTGCTCCATTTGCCTGAGCAAGTCCTCTGGCCCAATATTGACTTTTTATTCACATCGAATCAGAGCACTTACTCGTGTTAGAAGGAGTTACTCCTCACTACCTGAGCATCTGCTACGGAGCATGTACTCCAACTTTATTCACTTCACCAAATGTCAGTGTTGAGTTTACCTTCAGTTCACCTTTGTTTTAGTGCAGTATTTGGAATCTGACGCTGTTATAGCCTTGATTCCTAGAGTAATGCTCGTCTGAAGAGATAACAAAGTCGACTACGAAGAAGTTAATAATGAACTGTTTACATCGTTGAAACATCAGAGACCTACACTACAAAACTACAAAATACAGTACAATCTAGGTGAAGAGGTATTCAGATGTACAACTGCAATCAGGTGCAAATTTTGAACTTTTTCGTTGCCGACTTTTTGGGATCTATTCAGACGGTCGTGACTCCAGATACCAGGAGTCAAGTCTGTGGCAGCCTCAGATGTCAACGTTGAATTGGTGTGAACTATTGAATTGATAATGATGATCACTTTGATCAACATCTATAGAGAATCGCTATTTCAGGAACAACGCGAAAGTCAGAACTTTTACTTAAGTACTGACCTTGAGGCGAATCAGATATAGACAGCGATGCGTTTTATTACTCAAGAGAACCTTCTTCGCAGCAAATACACTATACGTTGCCAACGACGTGGGTACTCATGAGACCGATGATTAGAAAGCATTATCTAAATATTTCTGACAAGAATATCTTTACATATGTTGTTTGCTCATTAACTAATTGTGAATTTTTCAAATTTATAAACTTGAAATAATAGATTTACATTGTTCACCCTAACCGAAGGGTTTTGACAAAAATTCCTGAAATGAACGCATTTGTTGTTGAAGACTTAGGGGTTATGAATATTTTCACGATGGTAAGTTAATTGAACAATTCGGAGAAAACCCTTGTAATAAATGGTTTTGTTAACGTATAATTTAACTTAGCAAATATAAACCTACACATTACTATGTGTTTAGCACGAGAAAAATATATAATATTTTTCAGGCATATTAGGCGAGAACACAAGCTAAAATAAGAAATTTACTTTAGAATATTTAACTCATTACACTATTTCTCAAAATTTTGGTCTATTTTCAAAATAGTGTGAATTTCTAATACGAAGAAAATCGAGCTGTCCTTTCCCCTCGATGAAATATGAATTGATAATCGCCCCCCTCCCAAAGTTAAATCATGGATACCTCACTGACGTATGAAGCCAGATCTCTAGTGATAGTATTCGATAATCTGTGCCATAAAGCTCTGTCAAGGCTCGAGACGATGCTTGGGGTTATTCCGTAAGTTATGTTAATTATTTAGTGGATAAGTATAAAGTAACATATCTGTATTACAGCCCATAGAAGAATCCACTGTACATTTACTTTGTTGGTAGTGGTCAGGTTTGATGTTTCTCATATATAAAACTTGTTATGTATAGTTTAATGTTAATTAAAGAAACACTGAGTAAAAATAACAACAGTAAGACTTTAAAATTGTTATCAGGGTTATCCGGTAAAGGGCGGAAAATTTATTAATCAGCCATTGATAGTTGAAAACTGACTCCATCTAAAAACTGTAAATGGCATAATATTTTTATTTATTCTACGGATACTGCAAATGAGTGTACTAACAGTGAATGCTGTAGCTAACGGTTAAAACAAATTCATAAAAATATTTAATACTTACGAAACATAATTTTTGGTCATATAGTGCCCCATTTAATGATTTACTTATTTTTATGCCTTGAATCTAATTTTAAAATATGGATCACTTGCAATGGGACACCCTGTACTACTAAACTATAACGGACAACCATTACGTGTTGATCTCATGTAAAGTCAAACCATCACAGTTTTGAAAGCACCAGTATTGTTTCTTAGAACGACTCCGATAATAAATTATGATAAATGCTAGTCAGTAATGTGATACTATTCAATCATAATTGTATACAATCAGAGTAAGCACAGGATTAGATAAGAGATTGGCGCTGGTATTGGAATATCAGTGGAAAGAGCAGCGAGTTTCCTGAGCCTAGCACCAAATTGAATCCTGGGTCTAGAGCCCTGGCCAGAGGCTTACACCAATTCTGCAAGTCCGGAGCGTTCATTACACTTATCCCCAGAGGAGCATCTCTACTCACACCGTGTTTACTCATTAATCTAGCATCTATGTACGTTTACAATGCCATTTAAAGAATACATAAAACTACTTTGTAAAACAAAATGTATTCAAGTAATTTAAAATCAGCTTAGAGGAATTCCAGTTGTTAACCTCGTACTTTGAAATTTATTGGATAACCTTTCAATAAATCTTTGAAATGTACAAAATAGTTGAATATTCCGTTAAAAGTACTGAGTAAACTTTTACATGTAATGTGAAATCTTTATAAAATAAGCCATTAGAGCTCTGTTGTATCTATATGTCTCTATCATTGAAAATATGCAGAGGTCGTATAGATCGTCGTTCGATATGGATCTCTTCAGACGAACATAGACCCTAGATTCTAGAAGTCTTGTCTTGCGGTGTTAGATTTCAGTGCTGCAGTAAGCGAAAGGTGAAATGGAGCTCAATTCAACTTCGTATTAAATCAACGCTTTCTACCATAGTTACTTTACGTGTCCTAAATAATTAAATTAATTTTGACTTTGAAATATTAAATGAGTGATTACTTATGATAGAAATGATAAATACATTGTAATGTTTATCCCACATCTAAAATTTATTATTATATTTTTTTCATAAATATATTTTTTTAATTAGCTGTCTCTATTTTGTGAAGACAAGAAAGATAATCATAACGTGCTGACATATGTATAATTTTAAGGGTCTGTGTTATTTTATTCGGCCACTATTACGTGAACTTTAAACACACCTCCCAACGGTATTGAGGAAACCCCCGTTATGCTGAAATAAGCAGAAACTAAGAAATTCTCGTGAAAATACTGCAAAACGTACTTTGTACTTCAGTTTACACATGTGTACAGCAGGGTCTAAGTTTGCAAACTTTGAGTGTTAAACTTGGCCATCAACTGTGTAGTAAAACCTTTCGCAACTAAGCAGCCAAACAGATTCTAACCCAAAGTTTCGAAACTCAAACCCACGTTTGTAGACTAATCATGTTATTCTACTCTGAAGGTTTGTAATTTTCTGCGAAAACCTGTGAGATGTGCAGAAACATCGGTTGGTCTTTCGTGCTTTGGGATCGTGTCTAAAACATCTTAGCACATTCAATTGTGAACCTGATGAGACAATGAGAATAACTCTTCGCTTAGATTACACTCGATGACTCTGGCTGGGTTAATCAGGTACACAGACACAGCTCTTTTGTGATCTTGATATCTTTGGTATAAAACCGATGAAAGTCATCGTTCGTTTAAAAGTGCGTGCGTGCATGTGCGCGCGCGCGTGTGTGTGTACGTGGCATAAAAAGTTGGATTGATATAATTGTATTGATCACTTCGTATTCTATTTGATCCCTCTACACACCATATAACTACCATCTGCTGTAGATACATATACGATACCTTTTTTAATCGTGGTTGGCTTTACTTTATTTTGATGGTTGGATTATACTCATAGTGTAGTTTTAAAAAAGGGGACCACGTAACCTCTATCCTTCCCATGTTAATTTTGTCAACTTTATGTACCTTTTTCTCAAAAACTATAAAAAATGTGTGCTTGAAATTTTTACCCTGTGTACTATACACCTTTTTGTACACATTTGTAACTTTTTGTAATAATTGGTTCATAGTAGGTGTTTTGTTAATTTTTTTTGTAAGTGTAAACAAAATTATTTAAAAAAATATGTTTTAATTTTGTAAAAAATGCTTAGGTATAATTTACAACAACCAAAAGTTATAAAAATGTAGAAGGCTATAAGACAAACATAACAAAAAAACTGTATCTTGATATCTTGTATGGTTGCTGAGAAAAAGGTACATACATAATAAAAAGTAAACTTTCGGAAAACGCAAAAGAAAGAAAACAAAGAGAATTTTTGACATTTCCTATTTATTTAATACGATCCAGATGCGTATGATGGTTGGTCTGGCCCCTCTTCCTCAGCATACAACTCCTCCAGTTTCTTTTTAGATAGTTGTTTTGACTGTCTGGCTTTTTTTGAATTTCTGCATTTAGTCGATCCGCTCTCCATATGCGCTGGTCATCGAAGGTTTTGAATACTTTTGCAGAGTGTTTTCCAACTTGAAGGCCCAAATTATTCAGAACCAAGCACTTGCTGATGTTTCCTTTGTTGAAGGCACTAACTGCATCATAAGCTCCCAGTTGAAGTGTTTTTAGTTGAACAAATGTATTCTTCGGAATTCGGTTCCATACTACATTGTTGAAGGATTCATTGGGGTTCTGGCTTTTTCCATGCAAGCATTTTTTTTAGTAAATCAGGTGCAGCTATATCCTTGTATATAGGCTTTACAACCTCCATGATAGCTTCAGGCAGATGAAAATGTGTAGTATGGTCATATTTTTCTTTATTTTGCTGATATTTACACCATGTTGATTCTCCTCAATGGAAAATTTCTCAGTGTATAGCAAACTTCAAAAAATTGTTTCAAGCATTTATACTTATCATATTTTTATAATTTATACATCATTTTAAACAGGAAAAAGAGTAGAATTATTTTAAATTATAACCTGATAATTGACAATTTTTCGATCTTTTGGTTACACGGTTCCCTTACTTTAATGCTTTAGCCTATGACAGTAATCCCAAGGAACAAAACGATGTTTCGGTTTGACTACATATTCTTGTATCTAGCTAAACTAAGCCTAACCACTCGAGTGACCAGCTTAGCTTAGGAGTAAGGCTGCGGCTGTCTAACCGAGGGGTCGGGTTCAATTCTGGGAGAGGCCAATACAAATTGAACTGAGTTTGGAACGTTTTGCCTTAAAAAAAGTTTAGTGTGACTAACAATAAATTAGCTCTTACCACCTTAACATTATGTTTAGCTGGAGTTTATAAGAATGACTTGTTACACTTTGTCCATTTATATACCCTAGCTGTAAATGAACACAATAAAATGTGTCTTTTTGTTTGTGAAGAAAGCAGGCCAAACCCGTAAATAGAAACTAATACAGAAGTATAACACTAAAAATTTATAATTTAGAGCAGTGGGTGGCCATCAGGTTCGTATGCTATATATAATAACAGTTTTAATCACAACGAGCGAATTTTTACCGAATCGACCGGTCCCTTTATTCTGTTTGATAAGATCCTCACACTTATAAGCTAACCATGGGGAGGTTTAATAAGACAAAATTTCAAAGCACATTTCATTAGAGGTGTATGAAAAGATAGTTACAGAAAAAGTACAATTACAATAATTGTAATTAAAGACATTACACATATAAGTTTCCAGTAGTCATAATAGTATTGAGATTTGCTCCTGTGGTTTATAATGGTCCCTGAATACACTTCTAATAGCTTTACAATGTAATTATAAAGCTATTATGAGTGATTCATTCATCAATGTGCATTATACCAATGAATGTGCCATTAAGGTCTGTAGTATAAAGCAATTAAACCTTTAGAGGTACTTAAGTTACTCTGTGTTGGACAGTGACACACTTTCAAGTATAAAAGGAGAAAATTTATTCTGATCATACGAAAGTAATCAAAGTTCAAGGGGTCTGTTCAGCATTAAGGAGTGAAGTATTAGCATTCATTTATAGTAATGAGGTTACACGGCTCAAAGTAGCCTGGCCAATATCAGAATAGGAAATACGGCACCTTTCCTCTTTAATATTCTTAATAATATCTGAGGGCTTTCATCTAAATCAATCATATTTGAACTAGAGTTCAACAATGTATCGAACTTAGTAGCAACATTCAATAAAAATGACTGTTTAAATTTTAGAACGATTAATGATGAACATTTTTTTGCTAACACATGTCGAGATCCTTTATTATGTACACAATTGATTTAAATATTGACTGGGGTGAATTTATACGCACTTTTGTACATTACAGATCCAAATCAAAGAAGGTGTAAATTACTCGATTGAAATGTCATCGATCAAAAATCTTGCTCTGAAAGTCTATTGCTGTTGTTTTAGGATATCCAAAGTATTTGACGATAGTTCGTATTGAGAATTAGTATCACTATGTATAAATTTGCACTATTTAAAAATCTTGTTCTAGAAATCTTAATGCTGCAGTTTTAGATATACATTACACAAATCCAATACTAGACTACAACAAGAAAATAGTACGAGACTTTGGAGTGACCGCGACCGAACCATATCTCCTCCAACTATACATGATACACAAACTTCTAACGAGTACGAGAAAAGAGAGCATCGAAACCCAAGGCGGCACGAGAGAGAACAAAGTGCACTGACACTTTGTGAGTGACCACGCCAGGACTATATCTCTAGAATCGTTACTATGATACATCCGACTGAATCTTCGGGTGAAGAAGGGTCGCTCCTGGACGGTGGACACCAATGAGAGAAGGCGTAGTTACATCAGATGAAAGGTACAAGGGTCACTGCAAAGTTCTCTTCTGGATATATTAAAAATATTATACAGTTTAAACTATTTCTATCGCTTTGTAAAATATTTATATCTCCTTATTCATTAAACTGTACTAGTAAATTTGCATAGGAATGAGTAATTGGGGTCGTCCTGAATAAAAAGTCAAGCCTGCTAGAGTGAATTCTTACGGTTTAATGCCCTTGTACATCATTTAAAATGTTTGTACGTGTACAAATTATCACAGCCGTTTGAGAATTAAAAAGAATGATTGGATAACGAATTTACCACAGTTATATAAACGAAATACAGGAAGTTTCGAAAAATGGTGTCTGGATTCTTCCTCATGTACCATATATAACAATATAATGATAACCACCCAATTTAGTAGCAAAGTAAACTTATTTGTTGAAACACATCAGGTGCATGAAATACGTGCTAATAAGGAAAAACGAAAACATCAACGAAACATCAACACAGGGAGACATATAGTGGATAATGTTAATAACACTTTACAGGGCAGTCTTCAGTTTTCAAACATAATAGAGACATGCTACAAATGGTAACATGATGGCATCGGTCCCGCCCCGACTATTAGAGACAGCTGATAACTGCTGGATGGCTGCTGAACGGGATCGGTCAGGCCCCGACTACTAGAGACAGCTGATAAGTGCTGGATGGCTGCTGAACGGGATCGGTCCCGCCCCGACTATTAGAGGCAGCTGATAAGTGTTAGATGGCTGCTGAACGGGATCGGTCCCGCCCCGACTATTAGAGGCAGCTGATAAGTGCTGGATGGCTGCTGAACGGGATCGGTCCCGCCCCGACTATTAGAGACAGCTGATAAGTGCTGGATGGCTGCTGAACGGGATCGGTCCGGCCCCGACTATTAGACACAGCTGATAAGTGCTGGATGGCTGCTGAACGGGATCGGTCCGGCCCCGACTATTAGAGGCAGCTGATAAGTGCTGGATGGCTGCTGAACGGGATCGGTCCGGCCCCGACTACTAGAGACAGCTGATAAGTGCTGAATGGCTGCTGAACGGGATCGGTCCGGCCCCGAATATTAGAGGCAGCTGATAAGTGCTGGATGGCTGCTGAACGGGATCGGTCCCGCTCCGACTATTAGACACAGCTGATAAGTGCTGAATGGCTGCTGAACGGGATCGGTCCGGCCCCGAATATTAGAGGCAGCTGATAAGTGCTGGATGGCTGCTGAACGGGATCGGTCCGGCCCCGACTATTAGAGGCAGCTGATAAGTGCTGGATGGCTGCTGAACGGGATCGGTCCCGCTCCGACTATTAGACACAGCTGATAAGTGCTGGATAGCTGCTGAACGGGATCGGTCCCGCCCCGAATATTAGACACAGCTGATAATTGCTGGATGGCTGCTGAATGGGATCGGTCCGGCCCCGACTACTAGAGACAGCTGATAAGTGCTGGATGGCTGCTGAACGGGATTCGGTCCGGCCCCGACTACTAGAGACAGCTGATAAGTGCTGGATGGCTGCTGAACGGGATCGGTCCCGCCCCGACTGACACAGCTGATAAGTGCTGGATGGCTGCTGAATGGGATTGGTCCGGCCCCGACTATTAGAGACAGCTGATAAGTACTGGATGGCTGCTGAACGGGATCGGTCCGGCCCCGACTACTAGAGACAGCTGATAAGTGCTGGATGGCTGCTGAATGGGATCGGTCCGGCCCCGACTACTAGAGACAGCTGATAAGTGCTGGATGGCTGCCGAACGGAATCTGTCCGGCCCCGACTGTTAGAGGCAGCTGATAAGTGCTGGATGGCACAAATGCGCAAAAAATGGCTGGAGCACTTTCAAGGATCATGCCAAATGATGGAGGAGCAAGGGCGAGCAAGCGCAAGGTGCTTAGTTCAGTACTGAGTTCAGTACTGCTGTACGTAGCACCTATAAGGCAAAGAGCGCTTAAGTACAAGAAATACAAAGAAGAACTGAAAAGAGCTCAAAGGAGAATGGCTTTGCGCGTCTGCAGCGCCTATCGTACAGTTTCTACGGAAGCGGTTTTGGTTCTGGCGGGGACACTTCCAATAGATCTGCAGGCTAAGGCAAGAACCGAAACATACCGGGAAGGAAGTTGTAGGACAGAAGAATACATGGCCAAATGGCAAATTGAATGGAGCCAGGTACACAGGGAAAGCTGAATGGACCAAACGCCTAATTCCCGACCTTAGAGCATGGGTCGATAGAGAACATGGAGAATGCAACTACTACCTCACGCAAGCTTTGAGCGGACACGGTTGCTTTAAGTCGTACCTAAAGAGGTTTCACTTGGCAGATGATGAGTTGTGTGATAAGTGCAATGACATTGACACACCGGAGCATACACTTTTTGCTTGCCAGAGATGGACTGCAGAAAAAAGGGAGGTAGAGGGAGTGATACATGGTGTGCTGACCGTGGATACATTAGTGCCTCTAATGTCAGACTCTAAAGAAAAATGGGAGGAGGTTAACAACTACATAAAAAAAATAATGCAAGGAAAAAGAGAAATATAGTATGCCGAGATGCCCGGTTGATACAGAGGAGTAGAAGAAACAGTCCCTTCATTTTGAAGCAATACCAACAAGGTGATCCCAGAGTGAAACGGAGAAAGGGGTTTTTTTAGTGAGTAAGAATCTCACACTACCACCTACTACGGGCTAGGTGGTGCCTATGTAAGGTTTTTCCCCCATCTCGAAAGAAAAAAAAAGTGCTGGATGGCTGCTGAACGGGATGGATGCTGATTGGGACCGGCCTGGTTCCCTCAAATAGAGGCTGCTTTACATGAAAAGAGAAGTCTGCCTATAAGAACAATTGTTGATTTTCTATTTGAAGTTCAACACTCGAATTAAAAACTTTAAAGTGTAATTTTTTATACCTACAGAACAAATGCATCTGATGGGTTCTAAAACCTATGAACAGACTAATAACAATGATATGATTGGGTTTTCGTATAAACCAAACCCAAAGCAATTCATAGATTTTCAGAGCATAGATCCTCAGCGTATTGATAGAAATACTGTGATAAGTCTCCAAACTTTATTTGTGTTCCTTATATAAGTAAAACAATATTTTGAATCAATAAGGTTAGAAATGCAAATATTTTTTTCAAATTTAACTACTTCTTTACAACTGACTCGTATTTTTACGTATAATTACTATCAAGAAAAGGAGTGAGCAGTTGGAACGATGTGAACAGGTGAAACGACAATGAACCTTATTACGTGGCTAATTAAAGGCGGGTTTACCACGAAAGCGTGCCTGCTACTTACTTATCTTTCGCCCGAAAATTGCTTTAACTTGTAGAGAGCCAACTAACCAAATTAACCAAGTTAAATGTCTTGAGTAAATAGTCGCCTTTTTGCTGTCTTTAATTACGTTTTTAGTACACGAAATGTAAGAGGTTGACTTTACTCGTGTTTCCAACTAAATTGAATGCTGCTGTATATTTCTGAGCGGTGAAGTTCGTTCAGTAGAGATGTAAATTTGCATGTAATTGGTGTTTTAAATAATTTGAGTTTGAAGTTGTTACCAATGTAATCAATTATTAAAATACCATTGTTATGTCCTTAGACTATCGAAAACATTTAAATTACAAAAGAGAGTGGGTTTGTCATGAACCAGTAAAAGGGTATTGAAAGGCGTTGTTTGTAGAACTAAGCCATGATTTTGCATTCTGCCTTTGTGTACGACAGTTTACGTATTGATTCCGGTTCGTTTCCAGAAAATATGAGTTGAAGCATGGTGAGACACTAGAAACTAGAAAAAATATAACAGTAACACTGAATAAATATAGTTTTAAAAGTGATTTTATATTTAGAGCTATTCATAGTAGTTTTTATTGTAGTTTTTATTATGAAATTTATTAAATTTAGAAAAAACTTCTATAACAAACAACTTCAATTTTTCCTTTCTTACCTTTTCTACGCGCGGGTTTCCGATATTATCGTAGTAGGTATACCAGTATATTATACTCAACTTATCTGTTCAGCGGATTAGCTTCATGTATAATTTGAAATGTAACACATTATCTGCGTCTCTATTCAATAACTGACTTAAGGCCAATAAGGTCAGTGGTGAATAGCGCTGTTGCCAGTTGGTGTAATGGTTCCGATTCATTAGAAATACCACCAAAATGGCGTGCATTTAAGAATCGTAGTTTACTTACTTTTGGGATTGGATTTCATTTGATAAGCTTTGAAGGTACTTACGAGTATATGTATCACATATTTTATTTAATTTATTAGTGACAAGAGTTTAAAAATATATTCAACTTTGTGTACTAAAGAATTCAGAAACGAAGGAAGTTTTTTTATATGAAAATTTTGACGGCATCATAGTTTTGAAATTGAATAAGCTAAATCTTCCTTTTCAAACATCTTTTTTATTCTATTTTATTAAATAGAGGTTGTAAAGTCTCGTTAAATCTATTATTTGCTCTCTACCAACAAAACATACTGCCTACGGTTGCCACATTCATTAGTACTTTAATATAACTTACATTGAACTTGTTTGAATTGGGTATGGATCCAAATGGTATTTATTGCTTTAATTGTGAACTACAAAATATTTTATCTCTTTGATCTTTTTTAAATTTTAGATTAATACCGAGATTATTTGATCAGGAAAGTTTCAAATTTCACATTATTTTTAATCTCATTCTTGAGTAACCAGCGGTCTTGTATATTGTATTTTTTTACACATCTATAAAGAGGTATTACACCAGATAAGTGTAATAACTCTAATTATTAATAAGTATTATATTCTAAGTACCAGGTTATTTATAAATTTCTCTTAAATTTAAAACCCATAAAAAGATGTATTCTGTGAATTAAAACAAGATGCAATGTTACACGTGGCAAACATTTGTAGCCACGAAGTCAGTGATTAGGCAACACTGTACACACAGCGTTGCCATATAGTGGCGAACGATTCTCGACCTTATTCCACTTTGCCTGAAAACTAAATGTGTGAACTGTCATATGCCAAATTTAGATAACTGTATGTTATGATATAGAAAGTAATAAATGCAACATTTTTAAAACATTGTAGCAAGTAGTTTATCACAAAATTAACTTTTTTGTTTAGTTTCGAGCTGTAAATGAATGAATGAGAGCTGAAATTCATGCGAATTGCCTAGAACATTGGTGTGGAATAGAGAGCAGATATTGAGATTTCTTCAAATGATTATGTACTTGGAGAAATCTGAATAACATTAGAAATGGTACAGAAAGAGATTTCTTTTTGTTTTGGTTCCAGCTTTGTGCCTACTGGGGGACCTTTGGAAAAAGGCACATACTTTGTTAAAGAATAATTTTCTTCAAATGACCACTAAATATTTCGAAGATATTAAGTATATTTCGATGTTTTTTTTCAATGACCTAATGCTCTAGACTGGACATCATTTTAAGCCAAACTCAGATTCCTGAAAAGAATTCAAACTCAGGTCCCTGAGGAGATAAGCTAGGACGCTTAAATTCAGCTACTAGGGTTGGCTTGGAAGCACTCAGCTACGTTTGTGGTTCAAGTTAGGGTTTCTGAAAACATTCCTAAGTAAGACCTTGTGGATGAGAGAAGATCTCGTAGTAAAAGGAAAATAGTCTAGAGTTTTTTTTAACTAGAACGGCGGGCTTCAATGATTATATGGAACACTCAAGTGCCTATTTTACAGTTACATGTGATATTTCCTGTGAAAAATCTAAAAATAACGTTCTGGGAAATCAAGATAGAGTAATATGCAGTGATGGAGTTTTCCTGAAATGATACTATTATATATTCCACTTGTCTTAAATGTATATAAGATAATTTGTAAATGCTGCCCTCGGTACCCAACTTTGACTAGTTTAGGAGAGATTCGATAAATATAAGTTCAATGTACAATTTTCAATGTTATATCATAGTGTGCATCACATATATGGTTTCCATAGTTTTTACTAGGAAAACTGCTGTCTCGTTTATAGTTGAGCGGATAGAAAATACGGTAACAATCACAGTATAACAAAACCGGTTGAATTTTGAATTTAGCTCCAGTGTACATTTCTTTTATTGTAGCGTCTGGTATCTGACGCTGTTTCAGACTTGACTCCTGGAATCTTGAGTCACGTTCGTCTGAAGAGATCCAAAGAAAGTCAACAATGAAGAATCTCAAAACGAAACATTCACATCGTTTCGACATATATACCTATAAATAAGTGAAGTGATAGTCTCATTGTCTCGTCAGGTAAACACGATGATATAGACACGGTCTCTAAGCACGGTGGAGCATCCAAGTTTTCTATACTTAACGTAGCTATAGTAGGAAGGGTTGATTAAATTGATATTGAGTTTGGCTAAAATTCACTTGGAAGGTGTAAAAGAAAGGAGTCAAGTCTGAGACAGGGTCAGATACCAGACGCTGCAACAAAAGGAAGGTGAACTGAAGCTAAACTCAAAATTCAATTGAATCACCCATTCCTACCATAGCTACTTATTTTTTTACATAGCTACATTATGTAAAAAAATGGTTTCATAAGGATGTAATATTTTTGTAGTAGTCATGAACTGCAATTTTAGGCAGCCACTGTAGGCAGCAATTACTAGTCAGGAGCTTACAACTCACTTCAAAACCAGATTTTACTTCTTAAACACAATTTTAAGCATGGAATATATGCTAAGGCGATTGCGCAGACAGCAACAAAGTAGCTACTGTAGGCAGTAATTACTAGTCAGGAGCTTACAACTCTTATCAAGCAAGACTCAATTTTCTAGGCATAATTTGTGAATGGTAAGTAATCTACAGAGATTGCGCAGACAGTAACAAAGTAGCTACTGTAGGAAGTAATTACTAGTCAGGAGCTTACAACTCTTATCAAGCAAGACTCAATTTTCTAGGCATAATTTGTGAATAGTAAGTAATCTACAGAGATTGCGCAGACAGTAACAAAGTAGCTACTGTAGGTAATAATTACTAGTCAGGAGCTTACAACTCTTATCAAGCAAGACTCAATTTTCTAGGCATAATTTGTGAATGGTAAGTAATCTACAGAGATTGCGCAGACAGTAACAAAGTAACCACTGTAGGAAGCAATTACTAGTCAGGAGCTTACAACTCTTATCAAGCAAGACTCAATTTTCTAGGCATAATTTGTGAATGGTAAGTAATCTACAGAGATTGCGCAGACAGCAACAAAGTAACCACTGTAGGAAGTAATTACTAGTCAGGAGCTTACAACTCTTATCAAGCAAGACTCAATTTTCTAGGCATAATTTGTGAATGGTAAGTAATCTACAGAGATTGCGCAGACAGTAACAAAGTAGCTACTGTAGGAAGCAATTACTAGTCAGGAGCTTACAACTCTTATCAAGCAAGACTCAATTTTCTAGGCATAATTTGTGAATGGTAAGTAATCTACAGAGATTGCGCAGACAGTAACAAAGTAACCACTGTAGGCAGCAATTACTAGTCAGGAGGTAACAACTCCCGGCAAGCCAAAGTCAACTTCCTAGACATAATTTGCCTTGAGACTTCAGTGGTTTGGTGTTTATTTGGACAGCTCTCTGGTGACTACTAAACCGCTTCCTCCCAGCTGCCTAAGTGTCTTAACATTTTCAAAAGCTTGACCCGTCTGGATCCCTCTTGTCTAATCTTGTTTTAAGCATAATTACTGGACCGTTCTTTAAGTATTTAAGAATAAACACTATTTAAAGAGATAGTTTTATTAATACTGATTAATGTAAAGAATAAAGTAAAACATCTTAAAATAAAGCTAAACATGTACTAATCCTAGAAGTAGTTGGTAATTAAAAACCTACTACGAGTTAAAAAAATAATTGCAACGTTTTGACAAATTCTTATTGCTTATACCGATTATAATAAAGTGAATAGAATATTACAATAAAACTATAATTTTCTTTGTTTGGAGTTT
The DNA here is from genome assembly GCF_021130785.1 of Homalodisca vitripennis. Taxonomy (NCBI): domain Eukaryota; kingdom Metazoa; phylum Arthropoda; class Insecta; order Hemiptera; family Cicadellidae; genus Homalodisca; species Homalodisca vitripennis. Next base: position 18,497,549 of record NC_060210.1, read on the forward strand.
GTTTATGGCGTTGGAAGGATCCAGAAAGAAATTGGTTTTTTCTGACTTTTGTCGTCGTTTAGTGATAGAATACGTAGTTTAGTAACACTACGTTTCGAGATCTGTAATCTCATCTCGTCTTCAGGTAAATGACTAAACTATTGCCTGAGTACAATTTAACAAATCAGTTATAAACAATCATATCTGAAGACCTAAATTTTTTATGCGTGGTTGAGTTATCATACGAGTGCGGTATAAGTTTGGTAATCTCTGTTAGATTGACTGCTTTAACTTCGAAAACACAATACTGAGAGCTCTATCGGTAAGTATTCATTTTCCATTTGATAATAGTTCATAAACCGAGATTTTCTTATAAATATATAAAATAACGAATAATGCAAGAAATAATAACAGTAATTCAGCTCATACGTATTTCATTTCGATTATTCAAACAAGTAATGAAGCTGCACGCGCTTAACCCTGGTAAAGCAGTTTATTATTGTCTTAGTTCGAAGCTAATTAGTGTGGGGTTGTTTAAGGCAGGCAGGTTCGTGGTCATAAAGTTTGTTACCAGAAACATTTGTGGTGGTCTCTTCGTAGTCGAGACTATTTCGTGGTCATCAGCTTTCATAGTTATCAGCAACTGTAGACCAGGATTCATGGGCCAGTTACTTGTGGAGGGCAGATTATGTTTAGGATATTGAGACAACATTTTCTAAATAAAGCTGCGTCAGTGAAAAAAGTCAGTCAGCAATATTCGTCTCAGGGGAAAGTAGGCTATTATATTTATACTATGATATTAAAACATATTATTATATTACAATAATATGATATATAACTATATATTACTTAGTACATAAGATCATCGTAACAAGATTTTGGACATTTGCCATCATTATATGGTACTAAAGGTAAAACGCAACGTTTCAAGGATTAGAATCTATCCTCTTCGTCAGGTGAAGGGTAATAAAGAACAGAAAGAAGAGAAATAAAAGTATCCAACTCACTTGTGTTGGCTTAACTTGTGATTGTGATTCTCGTACTCGTGATTTATGCTCGGGACTTGCATCCTGTGCAGTGACAACGCCTCGTCTGGACTCCAAACAACTTTCGGGCACGTTTTAAGCCTTTTCCATTCCTTCTTTTCTTCTATCTGTTCTTTATTTTGTATGTATTAATAACCCCTCGCCTGAAGAAGATGATAGGTTCCCATCCTCGAAACGTTTTGTTATGTACCTTTTGCAATATATAACGATACAAATGTCCGATATCCTGTTATTCCTTCAAAAGTTAAATCGTCAATAACAAACTTTACAGAAATCATCTTGTTATAATAAATTATTATTATCAGATCTGAAGGCTAAAATTGGTTTATATATTTGTATTACGTACTCCACCTTAGACTTCGATATAAATTTCAACGTAAAACGTTCAATATGAAGAAAAATATAACCGAAACTGTTACTAACCTTGAACTTAAATTTATCCGTAAAAAGAAAGAATTAGGCCTAAAACAATAAAAAAAGGAAAACTAGTCTTTAACTAGCACTAGTATTAAATATCCGAATTTATGAATATATCACTGTGTTGTTTTTACATTATATTATGACACGAAATTGAATCACGAATTTGATTACAATTCGGAAAAGAATAAAGGTGGCCATCTTGAAGTTATTCTTTGGTTTTTGCATTAAAGTCGTCTCTTTTAAGAACATGAGAGATATTCAAATATAATTTCCATATAGTAATCCATAATAGTAACTTGAACAATTTTTAGGCACATGATATTAAATTTAAAAAGAAAATTTATATTTAAACGTCAAATTAGGTATTTTGATATCCTATAACAAAGAAAGACCATTTAAAGAAGAAAGAACTGTATTTTATTACAAATAATAAAAGGCTCGTAAGGACAATTGAAATATTGCAAGAATTTAATTGTGATAAGAATTTGTCAACGTGGTTTGATCTAAAAAATTCAATGGTAGTCATGTAGTGGAATAGTCATACTTTCCAGGTAAAAAGCTAATGCCATATTTATTTCATGGAAACGGGTTTTTTTGAATAGAAGGGACATTATAGATTCGAGTTATTTTATTTTATGGTGTCCGAAAAGAATAATAATGTTTAGAAATCTAATTTCACAAATAATATGGGCTTAGGACAAGGTTTTTATTGATTTCCATTATTTTATTAAACTAATTAATAGTGGAGAGGTGGTTATTTTATCCTCACACTGTAAGAAAGCGTTAATAACATTTCATGAAAGGGGATCGGGTTTCAGCACAAGAAACAAAAAGTGCTGGAACCATCTCAACATCTAACGAGAGGTAAAGTTTCACTCAGACTGTCATAAAACATTCATTGCACAGAGGTGGTTGGTGTCACACTAACTACCAGCTCTCGCCTCCTCTACTAATTTCAACTTCTCTCCTCATACGTTTCAGCAGCACGAGTTTTATTGCTTAAACAATACTAAAAATAATTATTGAACTCATAACAATAAAATAATAACAATACTCCCCTCAAACATCATTCTAAAATTAATTATTTACTTCCCTATCGTTTCCCCTAAAGCAACGTTCTGTATAAAAGCATACTTGTTCTTCTTATTCCTAGTATCATCTTAGTGTCATGGATTAGTTTTAATTTAACTTTGAAAATATTTTTTTCACCTTGTACCATGATTTAGTCGTATTTTATATTATACATATATTTGCATCTCTTTTACTCGTTACTGGTTAATACAAGTTACATCCGATGTTCTTGGAACTAGATTCCTGGCGGATTATTAACCTAATTGGCACACGTATTAATTTTTTCTCTCTTGAACTTTGTAGCTGCCGATAACACCTCGAACACCTTGTCCGTAAGTAAAATCTATATTATTGTATTATAAATTAGTCCTTTCATGAGAGACATCTAACTTTGAATTTAATATAAAGTAAAGTTGTAAATATTAAAGTCACTTACCTTGGTTGATGTTTTATTTGGTAGATTCATACGGATAATAGTGTGATGATGTCCTTCTGACGAGAACACGGTGTCATGAATTTTAAGTTGTCTCGATAAATGACTAATATCGTCGTGATTTTGTTTTAGGCGTGTTTAACTTCAAGTCTTTGTGTTTGATTTAATCTATGAGTATAACTTCGAGTGTTTCCAACATTCATGTTTTAAACTTCTAGTCTACTAATCTCCACTTTTTCTGACTACAGCTGCAATTTAGGGCGAAGATGTTGACGCCCGCGCTTGTGAGTCCACATCAACGTGAAGGGAAGTCAATCCTAAAGTTTTAATAATTATCAAGTTCGTATGCAAAATTCCCATTTAACATTGGAACCATTAGGCCCACCCCCTTGATATAATTTAGATCATTATCACTCTATTTTTGCAGCAACTTGGCAATACATTATTTAATTTTTACATTTAGAAGAGGTCCTTTTATATTTTTTTGCCGCAATTAAACATATAAGTAAACTTTGCAAATTGATTTTTCATTACTACGACGAGAGCGGTATCCAATCACATGTGTTTCGTCCATTCGGTACAGCCTTTACCTTAGTGGTTAAGGCTGTGTAACCGAGAGATCCACTGGAATTTCCCTCCACTGGTTCAATTCCCTGGAAAATCAATGAAAAATCGCAAATTGGTTTCGGATGGCTTTCTTGAATTTGTTGAGTGTGGTAATAATTAAAAATGCTATTAAAGTAAATACCACATAAAAGCACAAAATATATCTAATGGCTTAATATTGGATCTCAACCAAGTTTTTGTGTTATTGTTATTTTACGCAGTTATTATTGGTTTTTTAATCGTTCGTCTGCCACAACTTCTGTGTATTTAGTTTAATTTATGAGATAAATTTCTCATTTTGTAAAATACAGTATTTATTTGCTTGAAAATTCTTAAGTTCCTACCCCATATGTGTATTTCGCTGGGATGAAGTAAAAGCTAGCCCAAATGAGTTAATGTTTACAGGCGGTTTGGAATCTGAACTGAAAATATGTTTAAACTAGTGTTCTGAAAAGACGTTGACGTCATTAATGAAATATTTGTGGCCATTTCTATTGTGAATAAGGTTCCTTCCACTTCCGGTTGCTTCAGGTTGTGCTTTACATCAGTAGCTCAGGTAGCACATTTCGTAGACCTCCCGTCTTCCTTTCATGAAATATTAAACAATATCCAACACTTCAGTACATATACGGTGCTAGATTATTGTTCTCTTAGGAGAAGCTTTGTGCTTCTTCCGGAGTGACAGCATATTCAGGATTGATAAGGTTGGAAGTAGCAGCTCTATCCTCAGATCCATGAGAAAGGATTTTGGTATAATCTCAGTTATGTCCCCTTAGAAGAAGAGAAGCCAGCTCTTCAGCCAAATCAGGCCTTTAGCAAGCCTTTATGTCTAGGATAACAACAGCCTTTAACTCCTTTAAAACTTTTGCCCAACTCCAACAGTCAATTTCCGAAATAGAATATACCTATCGATCTACCTTGCACCCCAATATCTCGATATTCGTGGACGGTGACGTGCCGCTTAGGGAAATCCATAGAGTGACCCCGCAAATATTCGTCAGAGTACTATTTAAATAGTACCAAATGAATAATAACCGAACATGCTGTATACAATAGTGAAATGATTCTCTTTTAGCATAAGGTATATTACACTATCTTCCTGTGACAGCTACTATTTTTGTGTGCATAAAACTGGATTGGTTCTATATCAATTATATTCTAGGATTTCTTTATTATTTGTATTGAATAAAATATCAACATACGTATGACTTTGTAAGTGTAAATTGTTAGTTTTAAACAATATAGTTTCTGTTATTGTAGGTAAAGCCAAAATCAAAGCCTGGTAAGGGTTGTAAAGATTCACTGTTTATTTTGTATAAGTTCTCAAAGCTCTCGGCTTGCCCCAAGGACCAAGTTCTCCGGTAATATTCCGACCGAACAAGCAAACCAACGCCTCCACTGCTTGTTAGACCTTACAAGTCAACATTAGTCAGTACACGTTCTAACTCAGTAATTACACAATGCACCATCTAATGTGAAATGTATAAAATACAATTATCAAATCGTAATTTGATATATACACGTATGTTAGTTACGTAGACTTTGCTTATTGGATATGAAATATATAATATTTCGATAAATTTCGCATTCAAAAAGGATACAAAATAAATTCTGTGTACAATGAAACACTGACAAATTTAGTTTGTAAGTTTGTTTTCTTTTTTATTATAAAAAGGATTTGTTATTAGTTTACTATATGATATTTATATATATATATATATATATATATATATATATATATATATATATCATATAAAAATAATTAAAGTATATAATTACATTTTTACGCAACTTATTTTGCATTAAATAAAAATATCCACTGGCTCGCATATACCGAAACCATCGGAGTTTCGGGAACAAAGTTTATACGCACAGAGAAAACTTTTAAACTAAGTCTTTACTGTATAATTTGATGATTTAAAATATTTAAGTTACTTATTGCATTTTATTTTAGTTAGAATAAACTACATTTTGTTAAACACTTAATTAGGTTGGTTGACTATTATATAATATTTTTTATTTATTTTTATAAGATTATCAAATATGATATAATTTTAAACTAACATACTACGGTGTTGATTTTTACAAACATTTAATTAACAGTCTTTTTAGACTGAACTTTTGATATAATTTCTATGTTTCACTGAACAACTGATTCTAATCCCGTGTGCACTGAAATATCTGTTAGTTTTACTATCCGTATGAAAAATATCAAGAATTTCCTTTAAAAAAACCTAATAAAACAGGATTTTATGAATTATTTGACGAAACCCACAAGGGAACTATAACATATGTGGTATTTTTGAAATCAGTAAAAGATATACTTTCTTCGATTGAGTAAAAAAACATTATTTGAACAATACAACTAGTGTTTGTTTTCATTGGAAGTTATAACATTTAAAAACTATAATAAATATTAATGCAGATTTAAAATTCAAAAATTTCCAATAAGAGAGCTGTGACAGATAAACTTTTGTACACAAACAGTTATTTGAGCCCAGCGAGTGAAGGACGCAACCAATTACCAACTGAACAAAATGTTTTTGTTGGTGTACAACTTTATCCTTTTAATTTTTGCTTCATCTCTTAGAATGTCCAAAATCCCTTCAGTGTCCATAGCTTTTTTGTTGGGAGTGCCGATGGCCGAGCCGTCTAAGTCGTTGGACTTTGGTCTGAGTTAGAGATAGCGCAGGTTCAAATCCTGTCTGTGACCGTTGCACTTTTTATCAGTACAATCAACCTCGTACTGTATCGACTCTCCTCCTATTCTGTTTGATAAGATCTTCGCACAGGCCAGAGGCCCATGAGAACGGACAGAATAAGGCTTAAAAGGGGTTCGCCCTCTCCTTTATATATATATATATATATATATATATATATATATATATATATATATATGTGTGTGTGTGTATATATGTGTGTACACAGGTATGTGTGTATATATATATAAATTTAATATATATATATATAAAGCACTCAGTGAGTATAATCAATAATACTCGATTACCAATATGGTAACCCGGACCGTGTAGTTGTTGTTAATCTATATAAAAAATGAAAGTAGGCTATGCCATTTGTGCAAATTTAATAATTATGAAAGTCCTTGACAGGTACTTGGTCTTCCTGTTATAAACAATGAATCACTAAGGACGTGATTATACGAAAAGCGGTTATCCGAAGACTCAGATTACCCGAAGTGCATTGTGTGAATTATATGGTTTTACGTAGTCCGTTTGTTATTGGCATAAATCAATTTTTAAACAGAAAATTGAAATTGAAACTTTTAATTCGTTATTTTATCATTATTACACTACGGGAATCATACTGGATGACTCAAAATATCTTCCTTGCGTATTATGGCAATGACAGTCAAAAGTTGCTGCTGCTAACAGATGCACTGTGGTCGGTCGTACTTACTTCTCACGTTCCGGGATATTGTTGTTACAGTTTAATCAAATCATAAGTGTTATTTTGTAAACTTTTCCGTAATGTTTGTTTTATTTTCGTTAGGAATTGGTAACATGCTATCCAATCTTGAAAACGTTGACACTTGCCATAGGCGCTTACGCGAGCTTTAGATATCAATACCATCCAGAAGAAAGCTTACCTTATCGGATATGGCTTGGTTCCATCAACTTCAGACAATCATGTCCCTAGTGAAGCATTACTAATGTATCATGTAAGGTCATTCGTGTATACCATAATAATACGAGCTCATAGCTCTCAGTCTGATTCGGTACTGCCTTTCTTTCGTTTCAGGAGTATTTTACACTACTGAGAACCAACTATAGGAAGGAAATAAGTTTTTCGATGATTTAAAAAAGGTTCGTAGAAATGTTTCACTAGGTGAATTTATTTCTGATTGCCTTAAACTAGAACATACACAAATTATAAAACCAAATCTCTATCATGGCTCACTGGTAAGGCCGTGGTTGTGCCTCAAACAGAGCTATGGGGTGGTCATGGGTTCTTTTCAGTAAAAAATGGATTTGGTGTATAGTAATGAATAAAAATGCCACTGGCCTTTAGAAAACTTACTTAAAAACGTAGTTATAAGGAAAACTCAATTGAATTAGTTACGTTGAACAAACTGTAGGCCATTTGTCAAATAGTGTTTAATGGGAGGTGGTCTAAATTTGAAAGAACTTGAAAGAAGAATTATTGAGGTGAATTATTAGATTTCGAAAACTGTTCCAGCTGCTCAGTTCAGAAAAATTAATATTTATAAATTGCTTACGTGTTTGTGATGTTTTTTTATACAACTAGCTGTTTCCCGCGGCTCCGCACGCTTATCGTAAGCTTTGCCCGTGTATCAGCACTTCTGGTTCAAGTGAATTATATTTTCAATGCCGATGTAGAGTTTACCTTGTTGCCACGATCAAGAAAATCTGTTAAGGCTAATATACTTCAAAACCTAGTGTCTTCAAATAATGTTAGGCTATTTAAAATACATAACTGTCACGTGATTGTAGTTTAAAATGTGCAGGCGCTTTGATAACTTTTATGTTTTGCAGTGCCACCTGGTGCTGAGTTACATTGATGGGCAACGTGCTTACCATATTCGTGATTATATATGTATATATATAATATAAAATATAAAAATATATATGTTATTTTATATATATATAATATATTCATATATATATAATATATATATATATAAATTTAATATATACTCGTATTTATAAATTTAATTTAATAATCGATATATATATATATATATATATATATATATATATTTCAATAAACATTGAATCACAAAAACTACTTGCTCCGCCGGGAGTCGAACCCGGATCTCTCACTTGCCGGGTGAATGTGCTACCATTACACCACAGAGCGCTTACTTTTTCCGATTCAATTATTTTGTATTTGGCCGTATCTGTCACATATGCGTTTAAATAAGCAAACTAACATATGATCGGAAGACCAAACACCTGTCAAACGATTTTTATTTACGTTAATATTTATACAATTTAATATATATATATATATATATATATATATATATATATATATATATATATATATATTTCGATACAGTTATATATTGTTTTCTTATAAACTCACATAGTATTAGCCCTGATCGCGTCAGCGCTTCTGAGCGAAGAGACGAGATATTTAAGGCTCAACTTGAAGTCTGCAGTGTAAACGGGCAACTTGTTAACTTCGTTATCTTATCTACCGTGTTCTAGCTTAACGAACTTCTGTTTTGTGGAGTGTTGTCTTTGTTGTTGTTTAGTCTCAAGACTGAGGAAAGTGAGTAACGCTAGAATATTATACACATCATTTTATGAGCCAGTGATTTTCATAATCATGTAGACGTAAATTTATGCAATACCTTATCTGTGCTTTGTTTTAAATGCAGCAGTATTTATGAGATTCCTTTTCCTAACGCAATTGGCTCACACTTAACTGTCCTACAAACGAAGAGAGAAATACTTAGAAATTAAGATATGTATATGAAAAATAATTACATGGTAAACGGGAGTACTCTTTTAAGATACAATTATTCAATCTGGATATGAATAAAAGTATTGCACAGAAAGGAGCTTACAAAGCCACGTATAGAATTGATGAAACTAAGTTGCGCGAAGAAGAACAGAATGTGTTGAAGTTACAGTTAATCTAGATTAAGAAACTGTTCAGGTTAGTAATGTACAAAAAACAGACTCCATTAATAAAGGCTACCATAACGAGTACACAAAGTATTGTTCAATAAATCAAAGCATATGAGATAAACGAATGAAATCCGGAACAATAAACTAATGGAGGTCTGATGATTCTTCTAATTTTTTCATCTTTCAGAGAAACAGGAAATTGGAAACACTATGCTTCAGAATAGCCAATCTTAACTGAACCTCAGTTGGATAACTAATCTGTAACACATAACTACAATCTAGCGTAAAATAAACAAAGAATTCCAGAGCGTTGTGACATGCACAAATCAGGAACCAAAACAAACATGATGTGTGTCAACTTCATGGAAACTATTTCTTAAAAATGCACTTGATAAAACGATACATTAATATTATTGAAACAGAGCTATGAAAAACAGGCGCGATATGTAGGCACTGAATGACCATCCACAGAGAACTGACGAGTGGCCATTGGTCGTCATGGTAGAAGCAAGATTACAGTAAATCAGAAAATGGGGGTCGATCTTTATTGTATTTGTTCATTTTATATACTAACTTTTCAAACCACGCTGTGACTCCACGGAATTTTTTTAAGAAATCTTTAATCATTGATTATAGTTTGTTATTGACGGAAGGTTTGAACGGGCAATAGGAATTCGAACATTTGGTATGGTTATGTGTTACAAATTGTATAACATTTCGTTTCAAAAATTAAAATTTATCCTCATCATTAGGTAAGAAGACAATTATTAAATAAAAAGTAAAATGTGCAGCAATGGACTGCCACTAAAAAAGAAAGAAAAATTGGAAATACATACTTTTTCGAGTCTAATTTGTATGTATTAATTATTTTGGCACCTGACGAAGATTTCAATACTCGCAACGTTGTGTTATTCATTTTTTAACGTATAAATATGTCAAATATCTGAAATCCTGGTATCTTTCCAACCTCTTAATGTGTTTTTAGGTTTTCATGTTAGTTCATTTTTTTATAATTGACAACCAAAGCGGCTCAATTTCGACTAGCAGCTGACTGATCAGTTGGTTCGCTAATTTAATATTATTACTTGTGTCACTGTACAAAGGAAAATTAAAAAAAAGTGTTGTCTCCAGTACCGTTTCATTGTCGCAAAGAACGTTCAACAATAAAATAACTTATTTATAATACAGTATATTACATAGCGATTTCTTTTTTGCAAGAAGGAGTGAGGTTTTGTCCATTCAAGTTCATCGGAAAATAAGAAAAGTTAAGTGGCTAAACTTCTTTTCATTATTAACAGTGCTTGATTCCTATGCTGAATTGAAACGCTTAAGACGAGAAGCAAACAGTTTGCTTTGACAAGTCAGTGAGATGCATTATGTTAAATGCGGGTCGCATTGCTAGTTATTCTCAATCCTGATCATATTTGAATGTTTTGAATTATGAGAATATGTAATTTACTTACACCCATCGCAATTTTATTGTAACATTAAAACATTTTAAAGCATACTTAAGTATTATCTTTATTACAATAAATTAATTCGACTAATTGAAAAAAAAAAACAATAAATGGAAATAAATTGTACTATGTAATACATACATTACTGCCCACTAGATAGCTAATAACCATGAAATATAATTGCTAATAAAAATAACAGTAATATAAATATTACTATAACAATATAATAAGTGTTTAATGAATAAATACTAGTGTGAACACAATATTATTTTAATTTCACAATAACGCGTATCTTTAAGTTTACAAAAATAGTTCAGTAAAAAGTATGTTTTAGATTTCTAAAGGGCAGAAAAGCCAACATCCCTTAGAAACCCCCCCTTTTGAGTACTGTCAGGCCTTTTATGTTTAAACACAAAACACTACTGAAGAGTATAGAGAACGTAACGTTGGCAGTGACATGGTTAATAAGCACAAATGATCACCATGCTAAGAACACGACGAATCATATGATTGCAAAGCACGTTTGATGTGTGTGTGCTTGAACGGCACAAATGACGAAGTAGAAGTGACACGGGTAAGTATTAGTGGCAGGGTTGTAAGCTCCTGAGCCTAGCAACAAATTGAATCCTGGGTCAAGCCCTGGCCTGGGGCTTACACCAACTCTGCAAGTGCGGAGCATTCATTACACTGATCCTGTAGTACTATAGGGTCCTTACTGATGTCATATCTCATTTCTATCTTATCTCCGTACCCGAACTATGAATGATTGGGCACGTTTTGGATATTATTAATTGATTAGTAATTAGTTATATTACTGTTTCGGTAAATCCTGATTATAAAATCAATGATTCATTTTGAATAAATCCTTCCCCTCATAGTATACGTTAAGTGTAGAAAACTCAGTTACTCCCCCGTACTTATTTTTAACATCCTGGTAGATTCTGCTATGGAAACTATGTAAAGAGTTCATTTTAACCTTCTTCTTCGCCGATTACTTGTAGATTTCTTCAGACAAAATGACCCTAGATCTCAAGAAATCCGTTAAAACGCTACACTAAAAGGAAAGTGAATTGAAGCCACACTCAACAATAACATTGAATCAACCCTCCCATCATAGCTACGTTATATATAGAAAACTCAGTTGCTCCTCTGTGCTTGTCTATAAAATCGAGGTGTGGCGTCGGTTCATTTGTGTACCTGATGAGACAGTGAAAATATTTCGTAATCTAGGTTTCTCTGATGAGAAACCTATATAAATGTTCATTTTGATCTTCTTCGTCACCGAATTCTTTGGATCTCTTCGCACGAACATGATTCCAGATTCCAGGAGCGTCAGATTTCAGACGCTGCGCTAAAAAGAAAGTGATTTGGAGCCAAACGTAACAATAAAATTGAATCAACGCTTCCCACCATAGCTACTTTATGTGTACCACCTTCCTATGTATACTACACTCGGTTGCTCCACCGTGCTTAGAAATAATGTCTATATCATTAACGCACCTGATGGGATAATGAGAATATTTTTTTAAATCTAAGTATCTCTGATCTGAAAACTGTGTAACAAGTTAATATTGAACTTCGTAACTGAATTCGTAAGTGAAAAAAGTGGGCTGCTTGAATTGTGTTTTACAGTGGTATGTCCATCATATATCGTGTGTTACAATGTTTTTCATGTTAACTTTGAAAGTGGGTTCTTTCTTATATTGTTTTGATTTAGTAACCTTTTGTAGGATTTACATGTGAAACAAAGCGTGTATACCAGTTATCGAAACTATATGCTTTAGTTTTTATAATCTAAACAATAAAAAAACATTCCTGATATTGTTTTCTTTTTCAAGACATCCATTACCAAAAATAAACTTCTATGAAAGAAATTATAAATACACTTCAAACCTTTTATACAAAGAGTCTATAAACCAAAAAAGATTTTGAAAACATTAGTAAAAGAGAATAGACAATATCACTGAACAAGAAAATATTAAATACCATCGAATATGTATTAGGTCTCTTCACAACGGCATGGGTAGCTACTGAATGCAAAATATTTGTAATTTAGACATTTAAAATTACATTTATTGCATCTTTGTTAACTACAGAAATGTTGGTAATTAATTAATTTTATTGCTACTACCATAAAGTAATTCTTGCTTGTTCATTACTTTGCAACAATATAAAATACAATTTCCAAACACTGTAACAAGCAGGTTTCCTCGCAGTTGTCCAGTAATTTTATGTCAGGCATGTTATCATATTTAGACAACACAATCTTCTCTGTTTATCTCAACGGCGCGGTGTTTTGGTAGTTGAACAAATAACAAACACGCGGTCTCAATTTGTTTGAGATAACTCTGAGATAAAAACAAAACACGTTACGTTCTGCACATCACGTAAATGAGATACGTAATACAACACATTTAACTTATTGAATGCTGTGGTAAAAATGATATATACAACGATTTTATTACCAAATCAAGGAATTTTCTAAAACGACGGAGGTGCCTGTTGTTGAAAGATATTTTTGCAACATATTTAACATTGCAAATTAAAAGTTTTTCCTTGAAGCAAAGTCAGGCCGAAAGTAGAAAAATCACTTATGGATGTTTTATCAAAATGTGCTAATAAAGAAACCTTTAACATCTTGTAATTTGTAAAAGTTGACCCTCTGTAAACACTCCATTAGCCACTGTTTTTAAACATTACGATTCATAAAAATGTCGTAATTCTAAATTTGATCCAAATAATAAGGCTTCCAGAACACGCGAACCAATTATTTTAATACAACACTGTTATACAGTTTAAAATACTATTCTGTTTTCTAAACTATTTACACTGATTTTTTAACATAACTAGATTGAGATAAATTCAGTAATTGATGTATCAGTTTTAGGTTAAAACCTATTTAGTTAATGGTTAATGATAGAAGAGCACAAATGGTTATTTTATTTGTTAGATACACTTGACCTTGATAAACTGCATGCAGGATCTGATATTTGATACATGGAATTTGGTAAAAATTAGTAATAAGCATTTTGGTTGTGAAGTCAAATATTAACATCATCTGTCGTGTAAAGGTCTTATAATTCTGTAATATAGGCTGATTTTATCGTACTAATCACAAAAAAGATTGGAACCTGCAAAGTATTATATTTCCTGTTGCCATTCGAAGAAACCTTTCCGTATTTACGCTCATTGCTTAAGATGTGCTCACTATTTGTCAATTTAAGCTTCCGCTATCTAGATTGACTTGTGTAACAAGATATATTGCTTGGAAACCAAAGCATATGTGATGCAAACCCACAAGTGCGTCACTCATTTAGAAATGATTGATTGTAGTCTACTAGAGCTTCTTCAATCTGACTAGTGTTTAGATTAATTAATTCCAACACCCTCCTCCCGCCTCAATTTAATCCACCTCACAATAGCTATTTTTTAAACATTTTAATAGTACTTGTTATTGTTAAAGCTATCATTTCCCATTTTTAAGTTTATTAAATGCATTCAAATATGTAGGAAATAAATTGATTATAAAAATTACTGTATATAATAATTAGACAGGCTGCAACAGCTAGTCGATTAGGTAATGCAACAATATAATTTCAACAAGAGATGGAATATGAGCTTTTAAATCACAACTACTAATTTCAAACCAGTTAAAATACACATTGCTGCAAACTGTTTACCTTAATTTTTCATAAAATCTTTGGAGAACCGGTATGTATAATATTACGCCATACAATAGCGAAGTAGTAGCACGTGAAATAGACTTCGCTAAAGTAACGTAAGGAATTTCAAGTCTCTAGCTCATTTCATTATAGACTAAGTGGATGTACAGACAGAAAGTCTGAAAGAAGGTTTTACAGGCTCCTGGTAAAGGCAGAAAGAAGAGAAATTTGTACACCTTACTGAATGATAGGCTTCAATAACGCTCAACCAAATCTTATCCAGGGTGTAAATTAACTTCTATCCATGTGAAGCCTTCTTCATACCTATTAAAATACTTGTATGAACTTTTTTAAGTATAAATATATTTCTCCCCCTTTTCAAAGTATCATTTTGTTTCCATTGAATAGACCTTTCTAATTTCACAAGATAGGGTTGCAATTTGAAAACTTAAAGTGACCTTTATCTTCCTTTTTCAAAGTAGGGGAAACATTTTATCCTTCGAAAAGTCCAAATAATACTATTTTAAATACCAAAATTTTTTAAAAGGTATGGTAAGGATTGTACGTCGATAACTAAGTCCGTTTGGAATATATCCCGGTATATCCGACTTAATTTACACCCTGTAGATTGACATGCATCATTCTTGTTTATACATAATGAAGAAAACGTTTCTACTTAGAAATGTAAAACACAAAAATTTTACGTCCATAGCTCGACTCATTACTGATAAACAAACTGATAGACAGACGTATAGATATAAGTGAAATTTAGCCAAACCTCTCTCAGAAAAATAAACAAAATTTAAATTTATAGCTTAATCGCTTCCCAAGATAACTTCTTAAGTTATAGGATTTTCTAATGCTCCGCTAAATCCACCATCATCGAACACTATCTTGTCTATATAAAAATAAACTGACTCAGCGGATATCAAGATAATAATAATGAGAGTTTCACAAAATCATATGCGCGTAATGCTAAGAAAAAGACTCAGAGATAGCTCGTTCCCCCATACCAACAAATTAGAGCTACCTGTCCAATATTTATATGTGGTACAAATACTGAAACTATTTTATAAAAGAAGTGGAAATGAAGGTACAAACTACCTTGTATATGGAACAAGAACCGTACATAGAATGTTTCAGCACCAAAAGCTAAAAACTAAATATTTAGACTCTGATTTCAGTACGTGGGTCCAACATTTTTTAATAAATTACCTATTAATATTAGATCAATAGATAAATTAGACCTTATCAGCAATAGTGTATTTGACTGGTTGCTTGAGATAAATGATAGTAGATATTTTAATAGAATAATTAGCTAAAGTTAAAAGTTAATGTTTATTTTACATAAAAATTAATTTGGTTTCATATAGAAAATTGTATATAAATGCTTGTTGTATATACGTATAATGTACTGCGTGTGTTATTGAATGCATGTACATTCATTGTGTAATAGCGAATTTGATTAAATAGTGAATTGATCTTTCTGTAAATGACAGAAGTTATATTCAGATGTTTATAATGTTGATTTGTATTCTAATGTACTATGTTTTTGAATTTATTTGTTGTTTTTTTAATTCGTAATGTATAAGGGGGATATTAATTGTTATATTGTTTCTACTGTTAATATTGTATATTATATCAAGTTTAATTTATTTTGTTAAACCTAATCACACTAATGGACCTGTATTCCTAAGATTTTATTTTTGTAATGTTTTTGTATTTTTTAAGGAATAAATCATTATTCTCTCATTATTCCCAATGTGGCCTAACGAAAGTATTGACAACGAATACACTAAATTCACATTAAAAATGTCTTAAGGTTGACATTACAAACTTGTCTACAAACTATTCTACGATCTTCTCATTGCCTTCGTAGTTACAATACAATGACACCAATATAAAGATTCGCTAACACTCAGCCAAATCCCTGGAGTTACATACACCATAATTGAACTATATTTTGCTCACAGCCAAATTAAACCACTATAAAAAAAATTCTTATTTTAAATTTTCTTACTAGAATTTTAGAATATACTGAACGAACTTGTTAATAGTTAAAAATGAAAAACCGTTCTGTATGCCGTTTTAGATTCTCACTTTTCACTTATGTAATTATACCATTATATTATTAGTATTAATTTACCCTAGTCCAGTGCCAAGTTTAGATAACCGTTACTTTGGAGTAATCACTATGAATGGCAAAGATAACTATTGGACCACAGAGACCTCGGTACAGTTAATGTCCAGGAAGTTGCCCGCAGCTTTGCTGTAAGTAGTTAGATGTAAGCCTTTGAGTAGTTGGCAACTACGTAGTTGGTGGCAGCCAGGTGGTCGGAGAGTCCAGTAGTACCATTACGGGAAACAGATAGTTGGTTTCAACTTTCTCATAAGCTCATTTGTAAACAACTCTCAAGCTATTCCTCCCTCCCCTCTTCCCAAAATAATACACACAATTATATAACTGTTGTTACAGTGTGTAGTCTGCATTTATATTTTTAGGAAAGTACTCGATTACAGTAGTAGATTACCCATTGCATCATTTAATACGAAACCAGGTTTATATCCTTACCATAAAACACTCCATTAGGAAGCAATGTCTTTAACAACTATTAATAAATAGTTGCTGTAATAACTCGATTGTTGTATTGAGGATATGTGTAGGTACAATATTATAGCTAGCTTCTTAATACCCTAGCTAGAATGCCACACACCACCATGATACATTGGTATCCATGTTAGTTACTTAAAAAGTAGATTTATACCTGCAATAATGATGTACCAAGTATTATTTCTTTGCCTGTAGTCGAATTACGCGTATGAAGCCCGTCCGGGATTTCTTTTACACCCTATATGTATTTTACAAGTATTAAAACATAAATCTAAAATTTATTAGATCAGGCATTTCAAGAGATTTACACTTAACTTGAAATACTTTATGGTACTAGCAACACTGTTCTATCAATCAATTATCTTTTCATTCTTAAGGTATAGTTAAACCACTGAGGAAAATTGTCGTTGGCGAATAATATATTCCTCATAGCAGGATTTTACTTGTTTTCCATCAACTGAGTTCCTAATTTTGGTATTGTTCTTAAACAATGACACAGAATTTCATTAATTAGACTACTGAAAATTATTTGTCACCCATCATACGTTTATCGCTGAGAGTAAAATAATAAATTCACTAAACCTGACGAAACGAGCTTATTAATCTCCGTTAATAAGAGTGTAATCTACCCTCGATTACAATAATAGATATACGTAGATAAATCACGTTTTTAAAATTAAAAATGGTGTATATTTTTATAATAACGCACTGCTTCTGAAAGCAAATGTTAACCACATGTATTAAAATTTCACTTTCAATAAAAACCCGAGTGTTGCATTGACGTTTTGTGCAAACCACTAGCTTTGTGTAACATTATCTTAGCTTCATTATATGCTAGCTAGAATCTCACAGAATACCCCAACTCCATTAGCAAAACGTATTTCATGTTTATAGTTTAATTCATTCTGAATATAGGCATTTCTAATGCTCAGCTGAATCCTCATTATTAGTGTAATTCTTTCTTGCTGTATAAAAATAAACCGATACATGGGAGTATCGATTACCTCGTAAGAATGTGATTAAATTCTTACTAACCAACCCAAAAAAATAAACCTTACTATATGTGTTACTATATCACATGTGAAAATGCCAAATGACTGTACTATTCTACGATTTCATTGTTACCGTCATGTGTCCATAAGACGAATGTATACATTTTCCATCCAGCTAGATCCCATGGTACGCTATGCTCGAAGCTTCATGAACAATTTTAAAGTCCACAGGTCAATTCGTTCTCGAAATATTGTGCGAACAGATTGACAGACAGACAGAAAGAAAGTTATTCCAGTCCGCCTTCCCAAAACGTTCATCCAGTTAGGAGTAACACTATTTTTAGAACGTCAAGCTCGAGTTTTAAATCAAACAACTTTTGTATTCAGAACATTTGTGAAATAGATTTCACAAAAAGCGTGCGATGTCCAAAGCGATTCCTTTCTTGTCCCGTCTATATTTATTTTTAAACTCACAACTGAAACATTTCCATTTAGACCAAATAACACTTGATCCTTTTGTTTCAACTGTAGTGTTTTTGTAAGCCTTTGTAATGATACGTCGAATGGAAACCAACGAGTAGCGCATGTTAAGGA
Organism: Homalodisca vitripennis; assembly: GCF_021130785.1. Taxonomy (NCBI): domain Eukaryota; kingdom Metazoa; phylum Arthropoda; class Insecta; order Hemiptera; family Cicadellidae; genus Homalodisca; species Homalodisca vitripennis. Next base: position 18,516,038 of record NC_060210.1, read on the forward strand.
ATTATAGTATTTAAAATTGCTAATCAATTCACTGTATAATGTACAATAATGATTTGATTAATATATCTAGAAGTTACAATAAATCTATAACAGTTATTTCTGTGAGAATCTGTATAATCTATTGTAAGCTATTTAAGGTATTTAGATTTAGTATAGACCTTTGAAAATGTATATTTTAACTTAATGTACTGTGTCTAAAATATGGATGATGTGGTGGGTTGTAGAAAATCTAATACAAACAATAGTTATAAATATAATTACAGACTCGTTATATTATCATAACGAGTATTAAACAATAAGGCCACATAATCTGTTATTTGTGACAAAACAGGTATAATTAGCGGTTATGTTATAAAAATACTTATGGAAACGTACGGTTACGTATGTGTCCACTCAGACCGTTGTGTCGCTGTCAATTGAACTCTCCTTGAGTTTAAAATTAGCCGTCGAACTTCGATACGCTCTGGCAAATTTGCTGTATCCACCATCTCGACCTACTTCAGCAACATTTCGAGCTTAAGCACCAAGACAAGCCAAAGCGTTATGTCGAGCCAAAATTAGCAGTCATGCAAAGTATAACGTAATGTCTAGCCTAAGCGTCATGCTGTTCCTAAGTGCCTCGTCTAATCTGAGCGGCATATCAAACTTAAACATAGTTTCGAGCATAGCCGTCATATTGAGCCTAAACGTAATGCAGATCCTAAACATCATGTCGAGCTTAACGTCATATTGATCCTAAACGTTAATGTCGAGCCTAAGCGTCATATTGATCCTAAACGTTAAGTCGAGCCTAAGCGTCATATTGATCCTAAACGTTAAGTCGAGCCTAAGCGTCATATTGATCCTAAACGTTAAGTCGAGCCTAAGCGTCATATTGATCCTAAACGTTAAGTCGAGCCTAAGCGTCATATTGATCCTAAACGTTAAGTCGAGCCTAAGCGTCATATTGATCCTAAACGTTAAGTCGAGCCTAACGTCATATTGATCCTAAACGTCATAAGTCGAGCCTTAAGCGTCATATTGATCCTAAACGTTAAGTCGAGCCTTAAGCGTCATATTGATCCTAAACGTCATGTCGAGCCTAAGCGTCATATTGATCCTAAACGTTATGTCGAGCCTAAGCGTCATATTGATCCTAAACGTTAAGTCGAGCCTAAGCGTCATATTGATCCTAAACGTTAAGTCGAGCCTAAGCGTCATATTGATCCTAAACGTTAAGTCGAGCCTAAGCGTCATATTGATCCTAAACGTTAAGTCGAGCCTAAGCGTCATATTGATCCTAAACGTTAAGTCGAGCCTAAGCGTCATATTGATCCTAAACGTTAAGTCGAGCCTAAGCGTCATATTGATCCTAACTTTAGAGAATCTTTAGCTCACGAGAAAAAAGATAACATCACTTCAGAAACACGACACATTTCCATATCATGGTAGATATAATTGTATGAGTAGTAAAACTAATGTGATTCTTCTGATAATTTGTATAGGTGTGCGTCCGAGAGTTTATGATTAATACATATACAGTATACTCATTAGTAAAACTGATAATTGACGGTATCGTAATTAAAAGCATCGTGACCGTATCATACATGGTAAATACAGGTTAAAATACAGTTTTCGAGTAGTTCCAACACTTAAATAATTAAATATTGGGGAATTACTATTTAAAATATTAAATATAATATCAAATTATATTTTATACTAAAATATGAGAATTTTATTTTGTTTACTATCCAAATAATCAGTAATACTTTGAACTCAAATTCTGTATTTCGGAAATCTCAAATTGGGTTATCAAATATGTCTTAAAAACAATAATTTTCATTCATTCAGGTATCACAACATGAAACTTAAATAAATTATTTGCTATTTAATAATAAAGTTTACATTATAGTCTTCTTGCACTCTATATATCTCACTGCTACCAAGGTAGGTTAAGATACGGGTTTCGGACATTGAGAGTAACATTCTTTGTCGAAAAATGCCACAGCATTGTTTAAATTTACAAATAACAATAGGGGAAGAAGGAAATGTTAAACAAGTAATCGAGGTATAACAACGCATGTATGCCCCACATCACGTGCCATGTAACATGTTTCGCTGAGGCTTAAATTTGTTTAAAACAGCTACACATGTTCCATGTTACATGTTAAAATATAATACGATTTTACTACAAATGTTCTACCATAAATTTTCAACTGTTACCCATTAAACCAATGTATAAATGTTCACTAACGCTCAGCCTAATCAACGGTGTACATGCAACGTCTTCGAACTCAGTGTTATCTACATGTATGTAGAGATGGACAATTTCAAATCTAGACAGAAATAAAATTCTTCCAGATCCTTAAGCTACAGGCTCCGCTAACGCTCAGCCAATAAAAATCTTAGTAGTATAAAATAATAGAGGAAATTATTCAAGGGAGGTGTTCTAGCAGGTTTTGGAATGTTGCGGAAATATAACGCCAACTACTGTAGCTGGAGAGTTCAAATTCGTTCAGAATTGTGCTCAGTATCAGGGTTTGACAGGGTATTAAACACCTGGAGGCCGGATATTGGTTCGATCCCTGCAGTAATATGCCAGCCCCGCGAGAGGGAAACCATTGTCGAGCTCTTAAAGAGATTACTTACCATGTGAATCCAGTTCCACAATCCTCCTTTCTGAGGTAACTATTTCATCCTCTCACACTTTATTATTGCTAGAGAGGATCTTTGTGGTCAATCAGGAGATCCTATGGCTTATGGTTTGTCATTACAAGCTTACTAACAAAGATTCTATAAAAATTTAAATAACAACTTTTTCATTTTTAAGCCTTTACAGGGGTTCCGTAAAAAGTGGGATTTTAAACGGCCGATACTTGAAAACGTGTTAGTCACAATAGCGGACTACCACCGCGTAGCTTTTCTGCGAATGTCAAGGTCAACGTTTCCTCCCATGCTACACGGAAAAACCAAACTTAATTATTTAAAACTTCTTTATTTCTGTTCAAAATCACATTCTTTATTGGAGACTTTGTATAAAAACTCTGTACCAATAAATTGTATACGGGACAAGGTGCATACAGCATTTTTTAAAGTGAATGGGTTATACCTATCCATAGCATTAAGGTGGGATCTGAACTGTAGATACAAGTGTAGGCTACTACTCGTGATTTCTTCCTTCCTGAATGTATCCTTTTTTTAAATAAATTTGAATGGAAATAAGTGTTTAACATTGATTCCATTAATTTTTTAAATAAATAAATGAATTAAATTAAGTAACAAACGAAGAAATAGCGTGATTGATTAATTTGTTTTTTACGTTTAGTTGGTTAATTAATAGTAAATATTAATGGATATAGATGACAAATATGATATAATTTTTTAAAATTAGAAATTATGTTTATTTATAGTTTGAATAAATCAAAGACACTGTTTAGCGATACGGTTTTGGCTGACAAAAAGAGCATTCTACGAATTGTCTTTCATTTAAGTTAGTTTTCTTGTTAAACCAATAATGTTATCTATAATGAACTTCGTACCCAACAGTTTTAGTCTATAAAATTTATGATTACAAATATTGTCAACGTTGGAAAACTTGTGTGTGTTTTATTCTTACAAACCATTCTACGCCTGAATTATTTAGCCACAAGAGAGAATTCTTTTAAACAGTATATCTCAGTTTAAATTTCTCCAATAATTGTATTCCAATAAAAGTAGGAGAGGAAATGTCCAATTGGTACCAAAACAATGCTCGACAATTTTTATATCCATGAATTATAATTCATGTTGAAATAAATAATTGTCACATTAATTGCCAGCGGAAAATTGCAGTTATTGTGAACAAAGGTTAACTGTTTACGAGAGCTAAAGTTCTCTGAGGTAGATATAAAACATTCATCTTACTGAAAACTTAAAGATATGAACGTCTCTCAATCATTTTAAAAATTCATAGAGATATCCGTCCACCATAATATTCTTTCTTTGTTCTATTTGACACTCAATAAAAATATTGAGAACATTATCTATAGTAATTAAATATATCAAACATAATGAAATTATACATAAATTTAATAAATAAATACACTCAACTTTCAGTTACGTCCAAAATGAAAATGTTAAAACAAGCAGAACACAACTAAAAGAATAGATCATTTATCTGTTTAAAAACCACTTAACGATTTAATAACAAAATAAGCAACTTCATACAAACAATAAAGTCATCGTGGAGCTAAAATGATGAACGTTTATAAAATATTTAACAAAATAATAATTTTGATTTTCGGAAAATCAAACTTTAAGTGTCATAGCTACTAAGAGTTTTAAATTATTTCCTGATTTATTTAGACGTTACAGAGTTAATTTCCAAGCTCTCAATTATTGATGTTTTTACGAATATAGAAACAAAATAATCTTTTGTACTGTACTAAACGCTCCTGTATGTTGTCATACAATTAAAAGTTTCCATTTTGAAGCAAAACATTTCATTTTCAACTTTTTAGTCGTATACATAATAATTCATAAAACGCTTATTTGGAAAGCCCAAAATAATATACAGATGTCCTTTTTCGGAGTCTACACGTATAAATTTAAGTGTGAGTTAATTTTGTACTCTTAGATGTATCTTATCTTCCAGCACTTTTCCACAGCAAATAATACATGGAACCAATCGCAGTCCAAAAACTGGTATGAAAATATAGACGTGATTCGAGCACTAGACTTATCTACGTATCGTTACTAAACATCTATTTCACTTCTGCAAGTTATTTAATATAATATTCATTATTTTTGTGATTTGGAGATGGGATTTCATAGTAATAAAAAATAATTAATCTTAATAAACAACAAAACGTTAGTTAACGTACTGTTTAAACCAATTATTAAAGTTGAAGCTCAAAATGATTCTTAGAGTAAAAAATTGAGAATATCTTCTTAACAATTAACCTCAGATATTGTTAGTTTATTAAAAAAAAACTCTATAAAAAGAGAATAAATACAGAAATATCTATCTTTTTCTAAATAGTACGGGAAGAATTTATGTAGAGACCGCATTCTGGTGCGGAGTTTTAGATTTGTGTTAGGATAAGTGATAAATATTAATTATAATACTCATTACATTAAAGTCAACAGAAAGTTAGGTAATAAAAAACATCTATATAATTTAACATTCACTTAATCAATGATTTGACATAACATTAAATAACAAAGAAGTTATTAAATGAAATATAATTATTATATGTCTTGCCTGTTTAAACTATTTCAAATCTACTCACAATCTGATTTTATATTAATTGTTTTTGTTATTGTACAAGTACATTTTTTTTCTAAACTTGTTAATGAAGAGTACAACACAAATTACATACTGGCGGTAATCTCACATAGAAAAACTTGTGTAAGGAAAATCCGTTACTCGACGTGGGCAAGTTTGAGCCGCAGTGTAAACAGCGAACTTGTTAACTTTGCTATCTTATCTGCAGTGTTCCAACTTCATCAACTTCTGTTTTGTGGGTTAGCTTTGTTGCGTATTCTTGGAATAAAACTGTTTATACACTCTAGAGAACAGAGTATCCTTATCTTAAAAAATATAATGTGGAAAAAACAAGGAATAATTAGTTAGTTTTTGTCATACCATGTAATAAATTCGCACAATATATTTTATATTAACATCAAAGTTTATGATTGGCTGCCATTTTGAAACGGGAAAAGATAATTTGTTCATATATGTTTCTCAAATGGGCATACAAAATGCCAACACAACTGCAAAGTTTCATAACTTTATCTTTACTGGTATAAAAGATATAACTTTTTTGGTAAAAATCACATACAGACAGATAGACGGAAAACTAAACGTTTTAGGACATACCTCCATATGAAGTTTTTTGCTCATTTTTGCGTCTAGAACAAAATACCAAAATATTGGAACACCTTTAGGAAACACCCTGTATAAGATGCGTTGACGCCACACCAATTTGACATGTATTACAGATGAACCAATTGGTCAATAATAAATGATGATGAATAATGAAAAATATAATGATGTGCTGGGATAAAATAACAAGCCAATGACTCATTTTCTAATAAAAAAATACAGCACAAAGACTTTAGTTAAAAAATACTATTAAATAATAAAAAATAAAAAGGGCAATCAATATTGATCACATTTGTGAGATTTATGGGAATTATTTTCAATGCGATTCTTTAGTCACACGTATAATTTAATTGCTTATAACAAATTATTAATTGACATACTTTAATAGTACAATCTGTTTTTGAGATAATATGTTTTGAAAGGACATCACAAGTACAAGGTTATATTGTATGACTTACCCTGTATTAAAGCGATGGATGAGTCATTGCACCGGAGATTAGTCTCTACAGAGATTACTTCAACATACAAAACAGTGCCATAAATCCTGGTTGATAGCTATAACGCCATATTTTATTGTTTGTTTTGTAATGAAAAGGACCGGTTTATCTCGCATAAAATCTTCTTATAGTGACAAATAATTGTCTTGGAATGATAACTGGATATTATTGTATGAAATATATCAACCAAAATGTCGAAGCCAAAAATTACTACCAGAATTAGTAATCTCCATTCAAAGTAGATTCACTCATCATCGACTTTGAGTCAGGTTTGGACGCTTTACGTTCGCTCAGCAGGTTTTAGACTTATCGACTCACGGTCAGCTAATTCGTTGTATAAATTTCTAACTCATAAATATTGTATACTGTATCATGACGAAGTGCAATTTCCGATATATCGTTAATAGCGACGTAACGTTGAGAAGCGTCGATCTTCTCATTCGTTTTTTAATTGGTTGAGCGTCACTTGAGCGGCTAGAAAATTTAATTTCTGTCCATCTGTTCGCACGATACCTCAAAAACGAAGTAATATACAAACTTGGAAGTTTGAACGTAACTTAATTTTTATATGAGGCATATCAGGCGGTTGATGGTGTTGCACGTGGTTTGACTTTTACAAGAAACGAATATATTTACATTGGTCTTAGTAGTAACCATGATACAGAGACAACATAGCAGAATAGATTAAATTGTACACAAACTGATTAAAATCATAGGAGGTTTCATTATTTAAATTTGTTTACTCATAGGATAAAATGAATATAATAAATAAAGAATGAAGTGGAAAGTCAATCATAAATAGGTGACAAAATTTAATTTTAGCACGTAATTACATTGTAGTACTATTCCTAGGTCACTGAAACTTTTATTATTTGGAAACTGTAACCTAATTTAATTAATGGCTGTCATCTAGGTTTTCGGTTTCACTCCCTCTGAAACAGATTCATAGCTAACACAATTCATAGCATGAAATATTCCGGATTCAATGTGGAGAGTCATCTTCAATTAACGAGTATTAATCCAAAATTTAAATACCAGTAACACACTGGTTGGAGGAAACCAAAGCTTTATCGTGATTAGCTTAAGTCATATTAATGAAATTCAGTTTCATTTCTCCAGAATAATACCAAAAGTTAATTTATACAAAAGAGTAAAATATCTTACGGGAGTTCAGAATATATTATTTGCCAATGATAATTTTCCTTAATTGCTTAACTATTATTTAAAGAATGAAAAGATAATTATAAGATTAGAGTGTTATTGTACAAGTAGTAAACATTATATATAAATTTAAATATTTATGTGCCATAAACACAAATCCTGAATACAACAATCAAGGTTTTGCAGGAAATATTAATATAATAGTTGTTATTCACTTTGCGTCCTAATGCAGTGTGAAGATATCAACCTGGTTTCGTATTTAATGACGTAATTGATAATCTACTGATGTAATCGTGTGCTTTCCCCAAAATATAAATGTAGATTACACATTTTAACAACATTTATATAATTGTGTGTATTATTTTGGAAGAGGGGAGGGAGGAATAGCCTGAGAGTTGTTTACAAATGTGCTTATGAGAAAGTTCTGACCAACTATCTGTTTCCCGTAATGGTACTACCGGACTCTCCGACCACCTGGCTGCCACCAACTACGTAGTCGCCAACTACTCAAAGGCTTACATCTAACTACTTACAGCAAAGCTGCGGGCAACTTCCTGGACATTAACTGTACCGAGATCTCTGTGGTCCAATAGTTATCTTTGCCATCCATAGTGATTACTCCAGAGTACTGTTATCCAAACTTGGTACTGGACTAGAGGAAATAGGTTCTTCTGTTAATACTCGAAATATAATTAATATTTTATGATTACGTAAGTGAAAAATGAGAATCTAAAACGGTATACTGAATGGTATTTTTAATCTTTAGAAGTATTATCAAGTTCATTCAGATATTCCAAAAGTGTGGGTAAGAAAATATAAAATAAGCATAAAATATCCAAACTATGGTATGATTGGCTGAGAGTTAGCAAAACCTATCTAGTTCAATGAAGGTGTATGTAACTCCAGGAATTTGGCTGAACGTTAGCGAATCTTTACACTGATCTCATTGTAATTACGAAGGCAATGAAAAGATCATAAAATGAACAAATTTGTAAGCTCAACCATAAAATATTTTTAATGTGAATTTGGTGTATTGCTTGTTAAGATTTGTTATCTAAACTTGGACTGAACTAGGAAAATTTATTCTTCTGTTAATAATATTATTGTGTAATTAATTAGTGATAATCTTAAACTACATACTGAACGTTTTACATAATTTTGTCGTCATTAGGGCGCCAATCAAGTTCGTTTCAACATATACCCTAAGCGTGGGCGGGAAAATGACAATGCACCTTTAAATTTATTAATATTTGTATGATTATATTGTATGTGCTTTAAAGTTATGGAACAAAAATAAATTTTTTTGAATTGTTTTAGGAATTTTATATATGAATTGCTTACTTATTCTTTTAATTCAAGCATTTTAATTGGACAGTCACCAGCCAGATTCCTGGATTTCACACTCGTTTTCACAATAAAATAATCATTGCAATATGAAGGTTATATTACTGCTGCTTAGCTGATAAAAATATACACTAAACAAAGAGATATAAAACATGGGAAACGCGTGAAAGTATGTAATCTAATCTTAACCATTTGTCACTGTCGGCATTGTCACCTTTTAAACAAAAGAAATAGAACCTATCATTTCTATAGGAATGAGATATAATACAATATGTGTGCCACCCCTCTCAAGGCAAATATTGGATGTCACTGCTAAATGAATCGTTAATATTTCTAATTGAAAACCAGTTTGGAGTAGTTAGATTGCTTACCTGCTAATTTACATTTGAAGAGTAATTAATACTCAGTAATTCATATAGTATTTGCTGAGTGCTTTTTTGATGGAAAAGGCGAATACATTGTGTACTTGGATTATGTTAATAAGTAAATAATTTCAACATATGGTGCTCGTAATTAAATTATAAGTTTAAATGATCATAATATAGTGATTATCATTACCTTGTAAATTAGCTCAGAGGACCTATACTTTTTGCTATTGGTATAAATGTGTAGTAACTCAAAATTACTCATGAGGTTGATGAAGTTAACATGTCTTATTGTCAGCCATCAGAAACGTATAAGTTGTTTCGAAGATTAAGTTTGGGAGATAAAATGGGTCAAATTAACAATAAATAATTAAAATATGAGCGCAACTCACATTTTTCAATGACAACAGGTTTTTTTAAGGTTTTATGTTTTAAATTACAAACCTCCAGAGTAGAATAACATGATAAGAGTCTGCAAACGTGGGTTTGAGTTTCTGAAAACTTTAGGTTAGAATCTGTTTGGCTCTAGTTGGGAAAAGTTTAACTACATAGTTCATGGCCAAGTTTAACACTCAAAGTTGGCCAACATACCCGTACTCTGTTGTGTAGTAAGCACAGATGTAAATTGAAGTACAAAATACATTTTATAGTGTTTTGATGAGAGTTTTTGTGTATTTACTTATTCAACGGGGGTTTTCCTCAAGTTCGTTGGCAAATAAGTGCTTGATCGTACATTGATAATGACCGAATAGTCTAATAAAGACCTTAAAAATTGCACGTAAAATTATGAAGATCTTCAAAATACAAAAGTGGATGAGAATATATAATTGTAGATTAATTATTCTTAGATAATTTCTAAGTAGCAATCACTAATTTATTTAATGAATCAAACTCAAAATTAATGAAATAAATTATGAACGCATAACTTAGGAGGGGTTGATTTAGAGTGAATGTTAAATTCAGCTCCATTTCACCTTCCGCTTAGTGCAGCGGATCTAAAACTGAATTCTTTGCATCGTTTGGACGTCAGAGAAACCTAGATTACAAAGAGTAATCTAGATGAAGACAACGTTTTAGACGCGATCCCAAATTAAGTGTATCGTTTGAAATCTGATGCTGTTAGAGATTTGACTCTTGGAATCTGGAAGGTGACTTTTCTCACCACTAAGCATAAGGTGAAATGGAGCTGAACTCAAAATCATTAAGAATCAGTAGTTTTTTTAAAATTATTCTTTAAAACCGGGTTTAGTGAAATGTTATGGAATTTATTATGGGGTTTTTTCTCATATTCAGACAAATTTGTATTCAGTATCATTTTCAGTCTGCCAATTGGAAAATGTGATAAAAACTCCATGTCTGTTGATTTCGATTACATATAGAGAGTTAGGTTTAAAATAACTTTTAATTGGTTGTAGGTTTTAAATTCTGATCTAGAGTAAAGAATAAAGAACTAGAGTGAAAAATATGTTACAAATTTATGTGGGAATTCGAAAATTACACTTTCACAAGTTATGGATTAATAAACTATGTTTAATTCTATTTATGATAAGAAATTATTACTAACAAGCGAAGATAAATGGAAAAAATTGCCATTGGTTAATACGTGAGTTAACAGGCTTTGCTGCGGAAGTTTTTTTAGGGTAAATCAAATAGAATAGTTGGCGCAATTCACTTTGATTATAAATTTGTAAGTATAGTCGAAGTAAAACTCAATGTTTTTGTAAACGTAGGCCTATGGTAGAAATTAAAGTATAATTTTATTAACAATTTGTTATGCATAAAATACACTTTTTAATACATTTTCGTATTACTTAAATGCAAATTCTTACTTGAAAACCCTCCCATTCAGCCATTATTGAGACAATTTTTGGGGCTTTTTGGGCAAAAAGCTTGCTTAATATATATATATATATTTTAATTCTTACATTATATACACTTTTTGTACCTTTTTGAAAACGACATAAAAGTCGAAATATTAAAGGATTTATATGAAGTCTATTTCTTCTATATATATATATATATATATATATATATATATATATATATATATATATATATATATATATATATAAATCGTTACACTCTGCCCTTCTACTAAAGATAAAGTCTTAGATAATAAAATCAATAATTATATACATCTGTTTAACGTATGGATTTAAAAGTAATTATACTTAAAACCCCTGATTGGTAAAGGAAAATCATTCTACTACAAACCTCAATTGAAAGCAGTTTTAATTGAGTATGACGACAAGGCCCACAGGTAATGTATTAGTGACAGAGCCTTTAAGCCGAGTAAGCCTAACAACAAATTGAATCCTGGGTTAAAACCTGGCCAGAGGCTTACATCAAGTCTGCAAGTCCGCTGCACAGCGTTCATTACACAGATCCTGCCCCTAGTCCACTGACGAGTGTTAGCATTGTGTCATCGTTAATCCTGGGTTAAAACCTGGCCAGAGGCTTACATCAAGTCTGCAAGTCCGCTGCACAGCGTTCATTACACAGATCCTGCCCCTAGTCCACTGACGAGTGTTAGCATTGTGTCATCGTTAATCCTGGGTTAAAACCTGGCCAGAGGCTTACATCAAGTCTGCAAGTCCGCTGCACAGCGTTCATTACACAGATCCTGTCCCTCGTCAACTGACGAGTGTTAGCATTGTGTCATCGTTAATCCTGGGTTAAAACCTGGCCAGAGGCTTACATCAAGTCTGCAAGTCCGCTGCGCAGCGTTCATTACACAGATCCTGTCCCTCGTCCACTGACGAGTGTTAGCATTGTGTCATCGTTAATCCTGGGTTAAAACCTGGCCAGAGGCTTACATCAAGTCTGCAAGTCCGCTGCACAGCGTTCATTACACAGATCCTGTCCCTCGTCCACTGACGAGTGTTAGCATTGTGTCATCGTTAATCCTGGGTTAAAACCTGGCCAGAGGCTTACATCAAGTCTGCAAGTCCGCTGCGCAGCGTTCATTACACAGATCCTGTCCCTCGTCCACTGACGAGTGTTAGCATTGTGTCATCGTTAATCCTGGGTTAAAACCTGGCCAGAGGCTTACATCAAGTCTGCAAGTCCGCTGCACAGCGTTCATTACACAGATCCTGTCCCTCGTCAACTGACGAGTGTTAGCATTGTGTCATCGTTAATCCTGGGTTAAAACCTGGCCAGAGGCTTACATCAAGTCTGCAAGTCCGCTGCGCAGCGTTCATTACACAGATCCTGTCCCTCGTCCACTGACGAGTGTTAGCATTGTGTCATCGTTAATCCTGGGTTAAAACCTGGCCAGAGGCTTACATCAAGTCTGCAAGTCCGCTACACAGCGTTCATTACACAGATCCTGCCCCTCGTCCAACTGACGAGTGTTAGCATTGTGTCATCGTTAATCCTGGGTTAAAACCTGGCCAGAGGCTTACATCAAGTCTGCAAGTCCGCTGCACAGCGTTCATTACACAGATCCTGCCCCTAGTCCACTGACGAGTGTTAGCATTGTGTCATCGTTAATCCTGGGTTAAAACCTGGCCAGAGGCTTACATCAAGTCTGCAAGTCCGCTGCACAGCGTTCATTACACAGATCCTGCCCCTAGTCCACTGACGAGTGTTAGCATTGTGTCATCGTTAATCCTGGGTTAAAACCTGGCCAGAGGCTTACATCAAGTCTGCAAGTCCGCTGCACAGCGTTCATTACACAGATCCTGCCCCTCGTCCACTGACGAGTGTTAGCATTGTGTCATCGTTAATCCTGGGTTAAAACCTGGCCAGAGGCTTACATCAAGTCTGCAAGTCCGCTGCACAGCGTTCATTACACAGATCCTGCCCCTCGTCCACTGACGAGTGTTAGCTTTGTGTCATCGTTAATCCTGGGTTAAAACCTGGCCAGAGGCTTACATCAAGTCTGCAAGTCCGCTGCACAGCGTTCATTACACAGATCCTGCCCCTCGTCCAACTGACGAGTGTTAGCTTTGTGTCATCGTTAATCCTGGGTTAAAACCTGGCCAGAGGCTTACATCAAGTCTGCAAGTCCGCTGCGCAGCGTTCATTACACAGATCCTGTCCCTCGTCCACTGACGAGTGTTAGCATTGTGTCATCGTTAATCCTGGGTTAAAACCTGGCCAGAGGCTTACATCAAGTCTGCAAGTCCGCTGCACAGCGTTCATTACACAGATCCTGTCCCTCGTCAACTGACGAGTGTTAGCTTTGTGTCATCGTTAATCCTGGGTTAAAACCTGGCCAGAGGCTTACATCAAGTCTGCAAGTCCGCTGCGCAGCGTTCATTACACAGATCCTGTCCCTCGTCCACTGACGAGTGTTAGCATTGTGTCATCGTTAATCCTGGGTTAAAACCTGGCCAGAGGCTTACATCAAGTCTGCAAGTCCGCTGCACAGCGACACAGATCCTGCCCCTCGTCCACTGACGAGTGTTAGCATTGTGTCATCGTTAATCCTGGGTTAAAACCTGGCCAGAGGCTTACATCAAGTCTGCAAGTCCGCTGCACAGCGTTCATTACACAGATCCTGCCCCTAGTCCACTGACGAGTGTTAGCATTGTGTCATCGTTAATCCTGGGTTAAAACCTGGCCAGAGGCTTACATCAAGTCTGCAAGTCCGCTGCACAGCGTTCATTACACAGATCCTGTCCCTCGTCCACTGACGAGTGTTAGCATTGTGTCATCGTTAATCCTGGGTTAAAACCTGGCCAGAGGCTTACATCAAGTCTGCAAGTCCGCTGCGCAGCGTTCATTACACAGATCCTGCCCCTCGTCTACTGTCGAGTGTTAGCATTGTGTCATCGTTAATCACTTCACATGTTCCATCTTGTCCAGATACACGTACACTTACTGTAGCTGTTCTGGGATTTTTAAAATTTATTATAATTCAATTAAATAGTAGTTAAAATATGGGAACACAGGAAACGTAAGATTATTAATTTTGCACTACTGCAAACTCACAAAGAAATTTGGGAGTGCCGATGGCCGAGCGGTCTAAGACGTTTGGCTTTGAGTCTGAATTAGGGATAGCGTAGGTTCGAATCCTGTATGTGACCGTTGCACTTTTTATCAGTACCATCGACCTCGTACTGTATCGACTCTCCCTCTTATTCTGTTTGATGAGATCCTCTCACAGGCCAGTGGCCCAGGAGGACGGGCTGAATATGGCTTAAAAGGGGATCGGCTTCTCCTTTTAAAAAGAGTTAAAAAATAATCTCATAATATTTTGTTTATTTGATTGAGAAGTGTTTGAGAAACACACGTGTTTTAGTAATCAACAGTTTTAAACTAAATGAAAAAATACTCTCATAAGAGAACAACGAAATTTTGGAAGCCCCAATATAACTTTATAATGGGGCCCAAAAAATCCTGATGTTTTAAAATTCATGTCCAATAAAGCTATTACTATTTTTCCTAATTGAATTTTATACCAAAGTGTATTTTTGTCCATATTTGGACTCTATTTTTTTGTTATACAGATTTACATTGCGTATTGTAATCAAAGAAAACAAAATTGAGGACTCCTTGAAATCCAACTAATTTAGTCCTCAGATGCAGATATAGTGGTTTAACTTCCATCTACTAGACGTTTTGAAGACCAAGTTATTAAATGGCCAAAGGAAATAAATTTATTTTTATAAACAAAATTAAAAATAAATCCTGTTATAGCTAAACAATACCTTCATGTATGTGATACATTTAGAATCTTAAACACAAAACAATACATTTTAAGAATCCATAAAAAATTAATTTAGTCGTCACAAGTAGTTGAACTGTTTTTTCCACATTTTTATTTAATTCCAAAACAAAATATGGAGGAAAATGTACCGTAAACAATCTTACAACGTATATTGTTGTTATCTTAGCAACTACTAATGTTTGCAGCATAAACTAATGTTTATTATAATAATAATAAAGTTATAGCCTGAGTTATTTATTGCAACAATATTGTTATAGACGAAACCTCTACTTGACAGAATAAACATAGCTATTTGTAAAACCTTTTCTGTGTTTACTAACTCTCCAACTTCTATTGACAAAGCAGCTTTTAGGTTAGTTTACATACTGCGCATAGTTTGTCCTAGAGCTTTGATCAAGCGACGTTTATTGCTAAAGTTTCCGGCAGTTAGTCAGAACTGACTAGTCTACTTTTTATTGGGAAACAAGACTTAAGTAATCAATCAAGTAAATTGAAGTTTTAGATGTTCGTAGAATTAATATAGTGTATACTTTTTAGTTTGAAAAGCTTTTAAACAATAATACATTATGAGTTTATTTTTCATGTAAACAAATAAAGTATTTGTTTTGTTTGAAATAATAAAAATAAAAAAAACTGAGCATAATTAAGATTTAATGTGCGGAAAAGATTCCACCTAAAATATTTGTCTTTAAGTTAGTTTTAATTGCTTATGAAAACAATTCTCTTCTAAAATGTTGTACATATATTATAAGTGTAAACTTACGCATTTAAAATAATTCTGTTTTATGTTTTATATTATTTACATAATGTTTTAATTAGCTACAAGAGTTAAAGCAATCAATGAAGCTACTTTATAATTAAATATGAATTACATCTATTCATTCATTTATTAATAATATTACTAGTGTCATTATATGTATTTTTATTTTCATGCAAATTTTATAAAATATTTGTTTTCTTTGAAATAATAAGAATAAAAAATAAAAATGTTGAACATAATTAAGATTTGCTTTTAAACAATTAATAAATCAGGAGTTTATTTTTCATTTAATCAAATGAAATGTTTGTTTTGTTTGAAATAACAACAACAAATTAAAATAGACATAATTATGACTTAAAGTGTGAAGAATTCCATCTTGCGTATTTTTGTTTAACTTAACTTTAGTTTCTGAAGATTTCAAAAACAATTTTCTTCTCAAATGTTATACATATTTTATAAATGTAAAATTACGCGTTTCAAATCATTCTGTTCTGTATGTTGTATAGGTACACAATTTATTCATACTCTCTTTATTTTTATTTAGACACTCCACTATTTTCAAGTCAAATTACAAATATAGCTTCAGATATAGACTTTTTTATTTGGATTGTTACTTAGTGCAATCCGTCAAACCTCGATATTAATTCCCACTCCAATCACATTGATGAGTATTATTGTACGGTATTAAACTGTTAGACTCATATGTCTCATAAATGATGTGGCAAAATATTTGGATGTATTTTTGGCATAAAAGATAAAAATATCTATTTGTAAAAATATTTACAGGATTTAGAAATCAAAATTGGAACAAACTAATAAACTACTTCTTTAGTTTATTTAATGAACTCCCTTTGTGGTGGTTTACCAGGTTAAAGAAAACCGTCACAATATAACCATAATTACAAATGAAAACAACTACGAATATGTGATTAGTTTTTTTGGTTCCTAAGTTTGTTACAAAACATTAGTTTATTAAAATGTTTTGTCAAATTTTATAAAACCTAAGTTAAAAAGGACGTGACAGAGGAAATTTAGTTGATAATAATTACGTATTTTTATTTTACTTTGAAGTTCTTTGTTTATAGTGTGAACTCAAAAATTGAAACTTTTCTTTTAAAAGGCAATTTCGTCATATATGCAGTTTTTGTTCAACTCTAAATAATTTAATGACTTGTGAATAATAATCACTCTGTTCGTATAATAAGGAGGAATACCCTATAAAATCAAACAAATAGAAAAATGTGACATAAATACAGCACTATATATAAATGGTGTTTATGATTAAAAATTTATAATTTCTTTCAGATCAAATTACCGTTTTAATAGTTTTGCAAGAATTTTCCCGTCAGTTCATAAACATATAAACCAACATAGTTACTAACTTATTAAAATTAATTGTAGAGAAATACCCTAAAAATGATTATGAACTCGTACTTTTGGATCTAGACAAGGTATGATCTTTTCCAATTAGTTAGATTTTTGCGATTATATTGAAAAGTTAAATTCAAGTTAAATTACTATTTCAATAATTTCACATGAAAATTTTCCATTAGTTTGAAATACAGATAAACCAATTTAGTTATTAACATATTGAGAATATTTGTAGGTAAATATCCCAAAAGTGGTTACGGGTTATATACTCATATTTTTTAATCTAGAAAAGCCATGATCATATCCAATTAGTATGATTTTAACGATTATATTGAATTCACGTATTTACAAAACGATATAAAATCTTAAATATTGTGTGGACTTGTCTTATAAGATAGTGATGCCAATGGATTGGATTAACAATCTCCCACTACGGGTTATCGATGGAACATTTATATTTTGTATGTTTCAGAAACGAAGCTTGGATGTTCATTTCGCATTTACCAAGTTGCAGAAGATAATATCCAAGGTGTAAACGAGGTTGTTGTTAAGAACTTAGTTTGCTAGATTCGAAACATATCCTTGTGGATCTAACGAAGCAGTAAAGAGTTGAGTGTAGAGGTTTAAGTGTAAAGTTTGCTCAGACTCAACAAACCGCCTGGATGCCGCAGTCGCTTCTACTGAAGGGTTTACAACTGACTACTCACGGGTAACCTTGAGAGTAACGTTTTATTTGTTCATTTTGATGAGAAATCTATTCTTTTTTTGTTTTTAAAATACTTTAGATATAAGTTTGAAGCGATTTAATAATATATTCCAGAAGCTGAGAGCCCTTTGCCATGTTTAAGCACAGAACCTGGGTTTTCTACAAATCAATAAAGGAATTTTCTCGAAATACTATAGCTGGGCACGCTAGTTTTGGGTATGCTAAAATGGGAATGTATGAAAAGTGAAAATATATTAAATGATTTTCTTTCAATTATATGATATTTTTGAATCTTTATACACATCTAGATAAAGATAAAGACTTTAAGGGTCTAATGTATACGACGGTTACCTGATGTCGATAAAATATTTATTTACATGTCTGACGGTTGGTGTTAATTGTTTAAAAAAACTCAAAAATATAACCTGAAAAAGCATTTTTTCATATGTTTAGACCGTTTGTACACCACCAAAACTGGAAAGGCTAAGGTTAGACTTCTTTGGGATAAATACTTCCACTATTGATTTCAACGGAAACTTGTTTGTCTGCTTTTGTAATAACAATTTTACACACAACTTTTACTTTTCCACAACTTATAAAAATAGTTCCTGGTGAGAAAATTTGTCACGCTCTTCATTAAATATTCTGCTACGAAGTTGCCATTTAATATAGAACTATTCTGCTATTTACCATTCACTTCTGCTTTTTAAATCCTACTAAAAAAGGTACGTGTAACAGTATATTATTTATTTGTCAAGCTCTGGGTGGTAGTAAACCCAAATTAATTTATACTGTAACTACTGACACATGTTGAAACACAATACTCATGCTTTGTAGTTTTCCGGAATGAGGAGCCTGTCTGCAACCCGTAGGGGTAGACAAATATAGCACATACACTGTTGCTTCCACACTTCCCGCGCTTCGGTGAGAGACAGATCGGTTAATGCCCATAAACGCCTACCGGACATCTCTTTGAACGAATAATTTGTAGCAGTCTTAACATTGTTCTGATCGCTTTCGTTGTTCGCGCTAGCCGTGTATTTGCATTGTACTTGTATTATTACTTAATACCGATACTAACTGAAAATAACATTACAAAATATAAATGTAAAATACATATTACACAATTAATACAAATACACGCCAATATTTTCAAGAAATTATATGTATCCTAGAAGCCCGCTTTAGAATGCATAAATTCTACGTCAAATGTGGAGGAAACTTTCGCTTATGTTATAGCCGTTTTTGTAGAGATCGAATAAGAAAGATAATAATGGTCTCAAACGGCTGCCAAACTTACAATTTTTCACATTATTAGCTTATATTCCTAATAATGGGAAGGTGGGGAGGGAGGTTTCTCCCGTATCACAGCTTGACTGGTGTGTACGGAAAACTTTTAGTGGTTACCCTTTCATTAGGCCATCCTAGATACGCCTCTGCCTGTAATCGATTTAGTAGCGGTGCCCATCAACCTGGGTCCAATCTTCCCCCAATTGAAATTTGGTTTTTTACAAGGGCCCTCCTACATAGCCTGTAGGTTTATAGGTTATTTAAATCAATTTAAAATGGGGTTTTGACAACTAAACTAATATAAATGACGTTACTATCACATTTTTAATTCGGGTGAAATTAGTCAAAATTTTAAATAATTATTATACCGGAAAACAACCATTGTTCTATTACGAATGTCTGAAAGAAATCGTTTTTTAAGCTACTGAATCTTTAGTGAAAACCCAGTGTAACCCAAATTATAATAGAGTTAATTGAGGCTAATAAGTGCTTTAAATTACTTTGTAAGTCGAAAAACACGTCTACTTTGATCTCAGCTAACGAATAGATTTGAAACAAATATGGCAAGATATACGTAGCTTCAAGAAATGTGCCATAGATTTCAGTTATGTGTCAGGTTAGTTAGCCACCTGAAGAGAAGATCAGATTCCAGAT
This sequence comes from Homalodisca vitripennis, assembly GCF_021130785.1. Classification (NCBI taxonomy): domain Eukaryota; kingdom Metazoa; phylum Arthropoda; class Insecta; order Hemiptera; family Cicadellidae; genus Homalodisca; species Homalodisca vitripennis. The sequence goes on from NC_060210.1 coordinate 18,535,711, forward strand.
ATCGAAACGTCGAACATAGTTTAACTGATTTTTTACCATCACTGAACGAGTTTGTTACCTTCAAAATCTCTGTATAGTCAATAACAAATAACATATAATTAACAAAAATAACGAAAAATCAGTAACAAACATTAATAAAAACCTAGGGGGAAAAAAAGTGGCTGAACGGTGAGAATTTTCTATCTAAGATTTTATGACATGGTGTCAATACTAACACTCACACTGAAGTAGGGTTATGCAGGCTATTTGGTAATGCATTCAAGGTAACGCATTGTTTAGTTAAAAAAAAGAATTTTGCTACACTTTATTAAAAACTGATTTCACAGCAGTGACAGCATTTTGAACTCCATATGTTAGTTTTATTGAAAAACTTTCCACAAATTATACATTTTAGTATTATCAGCATTTTTGATACATTACGTGCTCATCTTACGTGAGTAACATTGTCTTCCTGTAATTAACTTAATTAAATGTAAAAAAATCAGAACCCATGTAATAATGATACATTTTAAAACTTTATTTAATATTTCAGAAGTTTAAAAATATTAAAATATCTGGTACGCAGAAGTAGTACTATTTTGTATGGGACACAATACAATACTTTCGCTACAACAATTTCATTAATGAAGTTATATTTTAAATAAATAAATATTTCGTAACTTATCAATTAAATTAATATTTATTTAAAGCTGTTCATGAGATTATTGTTATATGTCATGTTGAATTTTGATGACACAAAATAGAACCCTACTTGCAAAAAATATTTTATTCAGGTTAAAATGTAAATAAAAATATCATCAAAACCTCGTTAACGTCGTTATGTTTTGAATTAATTCCACTTTAGTGTCAACCATCCTAAAAACGGAGAACAGAGAATGCAATATAAGTGTAATAACATTCCTGGCGTCAAAGCCTGGAACAGATGCGTACATGTGGCGCCCGGCAATAAAAGTGAAACAGGCCTGACAATGTTATCTTCTTTTTTGTAACAAACACAGGCAGACAAGCACACGGAGACTTGCGTTGCTTCATAAGCAGTTGACAAGTTCCATTTTGTTTCCAGTCCTCTCCAACACTTATAAGTGAATTGAATAACTGTCTTATTAATTACACGATTGAGCCTTACTCGGGCAGAGTACAAGCGGACCCGGTTTTTATATCGCTTATTGCAACCATCGATATTTATATATCGAACAACAGATCTATCAATCAATATCAACGAATATAAAAAAAAACTAAGGTAAAGTCACGTTTCAAATTAATAGAAATAGTTTAAACAATTACGTAATGTCATAAATAATAAGGAACCATAACCATTAATCAAACGATAAAACTAAGTCAGGTAATCGGAAAAATGACACTTAAATAGTAAAGAGAACGTAACAACAAAACAAACATCTTGAAACCGAGAAAACAAATTAAAAAATCTTTTAGTGTTATTTTGTGTATTTTTAAGTGAACTATCCTTTTTAATTTAAAAGAAGTTACTTATAGAAAAAATTGTGTTTAGAATATAAAAATGTTTATAGTTAATGCAGATGGTTTAGTTATTGTTCAAATTAATTACTATTTGTTGATTATATCGATGGGTATGATAAATAAATATCGTTTGATAATCTCGATATAGATAACCGGGCACGCTTATCGTGCTCTACCCCTTTACTCGAATATGGTGTTCTAATGCAAACATTACTGGAGATAGTAGTAGATAATAATAAACATTGTATAATAAGAAACTTATACACTAAGAGAAACTATTAAAATTATATAAAACTAATTTTATAATTTTAATTTTCATACGAGACCTTTCGACATTTAAAATGCCATCGTCAGGTAAATTATTTTTGACCTAAATTTTATACGTATATTAATATTTTTGTATTTTACTTGTAATCATACAAATCTTGTATTAAGTTGTTAATTGTTTTAAATTGTAAAATATTTATACTATGATTCACATCTGGCGATGGCATCATAGCTGATTTGCACAATTGTGAGTTTTGTTATAGAAAATGTTTTTGCAATAAGAAGAGCTCCTACTTCAATGAATTTATGTTATTAGTTATTTACTTTTGTTTTCTATTTCAGAGTAGTTCACAGGTGACTTTAGTTTGTTACTTAAACTATAGTTTTGACTACATGGGGAGGTGAAATATCGAATGTAATTATTAAAATAGTTATATGACCTCGAGTTTTCCTGAGAAAACAAATTTACAGTTTCAGAAGTGAAATCCTTTTTAAATTAATACTGTTCAAGGTTGTGAGAGTTGTCTTTGTGTTGAGAGGCCAAGTACAAATCAGACCTAAGAATGACTCATGTGTCAGTAACCCTGTCTCAGCGTGACTCAGATTTTGTGACTCAGAACAAACTGAGGCCAAAGAGAAAATAAAAATTTATGTGTTATTCTTTTTCCAGGAATAAAATTTTAAAAACGCATTCAAATGATTAAAATAGACCAAATAATATTATAAGTTTTTTATTTTTGTAAATGGTGTTTGTTATGATTACTGCACACTATATTTTTGTTTTATATATTGCTGCTTAAACTTTAGATTTTTTTATCAAATATTAAAATACAGTATTTGTATATTTTGGATTTCCTCATGTATGCCTGAAAAAAAAAATAAAAAAAAATTGCAATGACCGTTTATACTGAGCAAGGCATAAAAACAATCTAATTAACATCTATTGAAGGAAATTGATGTAATAAGAATAGAAAAAAGCAAAATGAACTCACAACCATTATTCGTAAAAATGATCACTTCCCCTTAAATTATAGGTTTGTTTCTACAGGGGTTTGAAATTTTTGTAATTAGCGTTTATTTGCCAAGATAAAAAAATGGTTGATGAGGAAAAGCTAAGAAACTAGAAATTTCTAGATTTCAGCGGTTCCCAAAATCTAATATATTTTTTATTACAGAATTAACGTACTTTGTTATCCAGAATATGTAATAAAATCACACAGCTTAATTTGCTTCAAATTTTGAAAACTGTTATTTGTAATCAGTGGAAATTTATCTCAGATAAATAATATCCAAGAAACGAAGAATTATTTATAACTGTTTTAAAGCCTAGTCTAATTTTTAATACAATACTTAGGTGTTTTGGGGTCCAAGATATTGAAAACAAATTGTAGACAATTTACATGAAATGAAAGTAAATCTTAAAAGTGTGTCTAAAGTGGTCTAGGGTTAGGCTGCTTTCGCATTAGGTTACCAATATTGTTATAGTACAATGCCGAAGTAACTTGTTTGCAAGAAAATTACGGTTCGTGTATTTAGGTTTTTGTAAATATATAAACGACTCTGTAATACTTCCAATTCCGTTAATTCTTCTAATTGATGTTTAAAATAAAGTTGTAAACAGATTCGAGTTTGAAATTAAGATGCTTTATCAAGGGAAATCACTCATTCTATCTTATTCGTCGATATAAATGAGTTTATTAGATTCGCATCCAGAAATCTGGTCGGATTGAATTAGCCAGTAGAAGATTTCATCAATAAGAACGATTCGCGAACAAACACGTCGGGATCTGTTTTTATTGAAAATTCCAATCTGAGAGGCTTAAAGGATAATAATTTCGACGTAATGTAATTGCATCTTCGTTACCGGCTGAGCTTTAGCGAAGCCTGTCACTCGAGGGGCTTAACAAATTTCATTTCTGTCAGTCTATCTGTCTGTCCGCACGATAACTGGAAAAATAACAGACCTATAGACTTGAAATTGTGTATGGAGCTTCTTTTATACACCAGGAACACTAAATTAGATACTAATACAAGGCACTCCACGCGATTTGGCTGAGCGTTAGCGTATATTATTCTTCTGATCTTGTGGGTAATCACGATGGCAGCGAGAAAATATCAGAATAAATACATTTTTAATTAATTCAATACAGATCTTAGAGATTTGAACATGTGACATATTAATAACACGTATAGTCTAACTACCCCAACACATACATAATTTAGTAATGACTTTTATTATTTATATTATAGACTTTTAATATTTAAACGCTGATATGAAACCCAATTTAATGAACAAAAATATAAATGCATTACTAGAGCAAGACATATTTCGCATGTAAATTTGCATGAAACTTAATTCCCACACAGTAATTTTCTTGTCAACTTTTTTATGTATGATTGTTTGGCCATCTATCCGCAGGACATCTTGAGAATGAAATAACCTACAGACTTGAAACTTTGCATGCAGCCTCTGCGAACCTTGTTACACGTGGCTTGGCATACCAGTACCTTGCCAATAGGTAAATGTTTCCGGCCAATACTCGTCATTCGGTTGTTTTATGGCACGATTCGATTGTTTTTATCAAACGAGTAATTCGATATTACAATTAATTCAACTTAAAATGTGACTTCAACCTACTAATGAATGTAAACAATAAACAAGAAGAAGTAATCAATATTTGGAGAATTTGAAATAGCAATGAATATGAGAATAACGGTTCTTGGTGATCGGTCAGAGGTTGAGTAGTGGAATACTGGCAGACTGTCTAGCAAACAATCTTTGCGATTTTAATTATTTCAGGGAAGTGTATCAGTCTGAGAAGAATGCTTTCCTCAATTTGACAAAAGCGGTTGCTCACTGCTATCCAGACATGCGGTAAGTATCATAAAGGATATCTGACATGTAGATCTAGGTTACTGTTGGTTCTGTTTTATTTAATGCTATTGTTAAATTAATTTTTTTATTGTAATGGGTTATTTTTATTGTTAATGTATTATAATGTTTGTCGTGTAAGATTAATATATAATATCGAAGTTGGATAATATACCGAATCGTTCGGTAATAAAAATTGAGTAACGAGTGTAAGGCCGCTTATTAAATTCTCCCCCTTCTAGTGTTATCGCTTAATGTAGAGAAGCGTCATCGAAAACCCCATTTAGTTGCTGTGCATCTTGAGGTATTTACGACCTGCCCTGATTAATCAGACTAGGAAAATGTTAAATCGTGAAACTATCAAAGTGTTAAATTGTAGTATTTTGGAAATATGAATATCTTTTTAGTCACTTTGTAAGATAACAACTAACCTTTGCAAAGAAAACAACTAACAGTTACGAAGTTGTAACATTTTTAGAATTTTTAAAAGTTATATTATGATGTGTGAAATTTCAAGTTACTTTAAAGTTAAAATTCAAGTACATAACGCGCTTTTATAAAGTGTACGTTAAATACCAGGTTTTAGAATTTTTCCATTAATAGTTCTTCGAAGGGTATTTAAGAATATTCGTAAATTATAGGACGAATAGGTTTTGGTTACTATAAAGTGTAGTAATACGTTTTTTGCTTCCAAACACAAGCAATTGCTATCTTATTACTAGAGACATAATTTATTCCAAAAAGACGGGCATATTCGTGTTTGATGTTGCACATTCATATCAGTTACCTGTTATCATGTTGCAAATTGTATCAATTTGATCGTTTCAAGGTCAAACTTAGACTAAAAGTATAATGGGTTAATTTTTATATTTACGATGAAAATTCATTATTACTTCTCCTAGTGCAATCAAAGTAGGGCAATATTAGTCATGTCCGAATCAGCTAGAAGTATTTGCCTCAGATATGGTTAAATATAACAGATATTTTGTTAGAAGCGTAACAGAATTATATGTGATACAAATTATTATTTTCTTATTTCAATTATGTACTTCAGATGATATACTTTTCAATTAAATACATTCAAGTCGCTGTTCCAACTTAAAAGAATCATGAAGCAGGATTTTGTTTTAAAACAGAGATGTTGTTTATTAATTAATATATTGAATTTTTCACAGGAAATATATGTTGCTATCCTAACTTAACTAGTTTGTTAGATTTACTTATTAAAAATAATAAATCTTATATATTTTAAATGTAAAATCTTAACATATCTTTATAGCACACATTACAAGTCCAATCGATATCCACGCGAATATAGTGCCTTGGTTTGCGCTCATTCACATCTTCTCACTTTAGCAGTTGGAAGAGTGAAACACCTCTGATGATCATCTGAAATAGTAGATTTCCAAAGCCTCATCAGACATCCTTCCACTTCACTGTTCCTTCTCCACATCCGCAGCGTGACTTCCAGACCGAAAGTGTTGATACATGGTATAAGCAATCCCTCCGGCTAAACTTCCTACCACCGCCCCTTGGGCAAGGACCCTCAGCTGAAGGAGGTACAGAGATGAAGGGATGGTAAAAGCTCCTCTTCTGTAACGATTTCCGCCTACGGCACAAACAGCAACCAGACCTGCCATGCCTAGAGCAAACAATAAAATGAAGGATGTTTTAGATTTTGCTCAAAAATATTTGAAACGAATATTTAATTAATTAAAACTCTAGTAGAATAATAATTGCTTGTGAAATTCATAAAAACTTATAACTAATATTGTACATGCGAAAGACAGTTTCTTACGATTTCACGTGTAAAGTATTCAATCGATTATACTGAAATTTCACGTGGACATTCTTCGGGGGACTAGTTAACATTGAGCCGGGGCTCAGTTTGGATAGTTTTGTCTTTTTATTTTTCCCACCTCGGCCACTTTTGTCAGTCGGTGGGGGAGTAACTCCGTCACCGTATTGATTATTTTCTGCCTGGATGGACTGATTGGTCGAGGTCAGGTGGTTGACCTTGACTGATTACCGACCAGCTGAATTACCGGCAGCGGCTACTGATCGGAGCGGTCGGACACGTTCGGCAGAGGCGACGTGAATCTCGTGCTGGGTTGTCTACTGGTCAGGGCTGGCTAATTCTCCGACTTTCGGCGGGTAATTATTTTTTTTCTTTTCTCTCTTAGTTGGTGGTTTTTCTCTCGCCACGCAGACATATATTTTCTTTGATTAGTTAAAAGTAGTTTATTTATTTATTTTGTAATTTGTGTTCCTTGTGTACGGTTTTCTTGTCGCAAAGTGTTCTATCCTGTCTTTCGTAACGTTCTAAATTGTTAATTTATTTATCTATGCCAGTTAAATATTATAATTTTGCGCCGTGCTTTCTAATTGATCCGTTCGGCGAACGGAAATTATTTATTTAGTAATCATTTTGTATTCATTTAGTGTAAGCGAGACGGTACAGACTTTGCAAATGTTTTTTACCTCGTGTTTTGTGTTGCGTGCAAAAATTGGGTGGCAACATTCATGATTTCTATTTTATTGTTTAATTAATTATTTGCTTTATAGTAGCGTGAACGGCTTAGCTTTGGATTATAATTTAATTATTGTTATTTGGGAAATATGTACTGTTTATTATTTGGTAAATTACATAATTTACATTACAATTAATATTACAGAATGAATAAAAATACAGTGAATTATTGTTACAAGTAAATGTTACCAAGTATGGCTGTTCTAGCCTATAAGTAAATGTTTAAATATTTGAGAATTTGTTTTGTATGTAATATTTAATATTGTCACCAAGTAGTGTATCTTATAATACTTGGTGTCTTGAGTTATTTTCGGGAAACAGTTTTCGGTACTTAAAAGGTACTGTTAGCTTCAGATGGTTATTTTTAATTGTTAAATTTAATATTTTATATTTACTTTCTGCCAAACATAATTAAGTTTTTATTATTTCTCGGGTTATAGTAAAACTTCTCTGAATATCTACTGATTATGTTTGGCATTCAATAGGGTCCCCGTGAGTGCCGTCAACATGACTGATGCGGCGAGTCTGCCCAATGAAACAGCACTGTTAAACCCAAAATTGAATGCCCGCGCCCTGCCAGCGCTACTGAACCGTCATCCAACTGGACTGTTTACACTTCATTTCGTCTTGAACAAGGTTGGAGCTAAAATGTTTTTTTCCTTCTTCTTGTACTGAACTTGAGAGGAATTGGGTTTTATGGAGCGCTGCCAGATATTATATCTGGAGGAGGGCCAGTGTTAATATTAACTAGTATTTATTTAGTTTAGTGACATGATCTGAAGGGGAGGATTTCATCTTTAATTCAGATTCGTGGAGGCAACTAAGCCCCCACCTCCTTCGAAAATCGGCTTTAAATATTATTTTTTTATTTTTTTGGCTACAAACTTGAAACAAAATTACTTTTTAAAAAATAGTGGGCCTAGAAATTCTACAACATTTTCCCTCCCCTCATTTCATAATAATTAACCGTTCAAAATTTTATATTTACTACATGTCGTACCTGAAACTATGTTATTTATGTCAAATTTCTATATTATATTATGTTATTTTATATGTCAAATTTCTATTTATTATGTTATTGTCAATATTGGAATTCTATTTATTTTTGTTATTTAGTTTTGTAAGTTACGCGGTGCACCGTGGTGCTGCAGTTAATTGTATTTTTGTATGAAAATGTTTGCCATCTAATTAATTATATCATGTACTGGAAATTTTGTCTCTCTTTTGTCTCTCTTCCCACTAGTGGCATGTGGTTGTTTTTTTTATGCTTTGCTCCGAGTTTGGGAGGGGCGCGCTTCCGAGACCTCCTGTTGCGGTTAAGGAGACCCGGTGAAGTCTAGTTTCGCTAACTCGGGACAAAATGGTAGCAAAGCGTGGTTCTCCGTGGTGTGGCGTGGGGTGTGTATTGGCTATTTTTTATTTAAAAAATCTCTCGCAGCTGCGAAATTTTTTTCGGTTTTCGAAAAAAGAATAAGCCTATATGGACGCTAAAAATGTCGATGGTATTGACATTAAATTCTCGGACACAACCTTTTTCCGTATATTACAATATGTTACTTAATTTAAAAGCTTTAGGTCTGGTCCATTGAAACATACAGCAGATACAAGTTACAGAAAACGTTAAGTTAAACGAACTCCTTGGATTTGTACCGTTATTACAGCACATATATTTTAAATTTATATGGAGCAAATACTTTATAAATTAAACAACTTTTCGGAAATACTTGCTTTATTCCGAAATTCAAGTTCACCCAAAAGTTTACAAAGTTTACAAACTTTTGATTCAATTTTATTCAAAAAATCACTCAATCAATCAAATCTAATTAAGAGTCTGATCAAAAGGTACTGAAATTAAAATTAAACTAAAAAAGTATACTTCTCCAAAAATGGTTTTAAATTAACAAAACAAAATAAAAGTTTCTCTTCTCAAAAATACTCAAAATTAATATAACACAAAACTTGATATTTACTTTATCACCAAAATTTAATTCACAAAAACTTCAAAAATTTGAATTAAATTTTCAGACTCTGAAAGATGGGAAACTTTAGAAATTTTTAACCTCTTAATGCCCACTACATGATGCAGTATATAAAAAAAATTATTTTATGCTAAAAGTTACTTTAAATGGTACTTAGATGACCTGTAATTTTTTTCAGATTTTTAAATTTACTATTTAACAAATTTTTGGGTAAGTGCCAAATCTGGCACATTGGGCAATAGAGAAAATAGTGCACTTTAGAGAAAGTAAACAGGACATAAGAAAAACTAATAGTATATTGCTTCATAATTACGAGTATATTTAGAATTATAAGTAAAAACACATTACTACACAGTATAAGGAGCACCTTACAAGTGGAAATCCACAAAACAGTTCTTTCCTTTGTTTAGGCAGAGGTGAACTTTACACTTTTCACACATAATGGATGATTTCTGCTTGCAGAAGGGGATGCTTGCATCTCTGCCTATCTTCGACAACAGATGGCCAATGTCCAACTCCATCTTTTCTAACATCTGGTATAGGGATATTGACACATGGACCTTTCTTCTTTTTCTTTGAAAATTCGTTCTCTACCCTGTCTGTTGATGGCCTTCCTCTTTTTATTGGGTCAGCTCCTAAGTTACAAAGAGACTCGGCCACCTCACACCGGAAAGCTAGCAAATCCATTACTCCCTGCTTAGCAATCCATTATGTTGACAGTCTCGTCTGAAGAGAAGCCATCCATTGACAATACTTACGTCAACAAAGTGGAAGAAAAAACCTCAAATAAAACTTCCGAGATCTTAGATTAATTCGGTAGTAGCTGATAAGTCCATCTAGAAGGTCCACTCCCCCCATGAACTTATTGTATGTTGTAACGATTTTTAGGGCAAGTGACATCAATCTGCTCACGACCTTAGAGTCAAAGCGTTGCACAGTGTTGATAGGGCAAGCAGACTCAAAAGTTGACGCAAGAGACACCCCTCGATTGTCTAACCATTTTACAGCCCTAATTTTTACCCCATCAATTGTTGCCTCTTTTTCCTCATAAGACCCACGGCCTTTCTTTTTTCATTTCTTGGTCAGATGAAAACAACAAGCCTGGAAATCGTCCTAGTCGAATGGTTCCCGAGGGATTGGAAACCAATATTTGCTAGAGTCACTAAGAGAGCTGGTGATGAGTACCAGTTATCAAAATAGATTAAGAATTTGTTTTCATTACGAGGCAAGTGTTCAACCAGTCGTAAAACAACATTTGAACTAGCTCCAATGTCAGGTAGGGAAGTAGCAGGTAGTATGCGACAGTGTAGATCTCAAAATTGTGAATCAGACCCTTGCTGTCACAAAGTACAAACAGTTTGTATCCCCACTTGTGGGGGTTTCATCGGGTTGTACTGTTTTAGTAAAGATGTGCCTTTGAAGGGCACAATCTGTTCATCAACACAGAGCATTTGTTCCTCAATAGGAATGTTTTTGAATTTGTTTTGAAGAGCATCAACTAGTGGGCGGATTTTAAATAGCCTATCTTTGTTTGGATCATTCTGTAATGGCATGTGATCATTGTTATTGAAGTGCAAGTTGGCTTCAGTTCCTCCCATCTGTTACGTGACATAACATGTGCAACCTTTTCTACTCGTGTATTTCCATTCCAATACATCCTACTCCTAGGTAGACCATAAAATGCTCATGTAGATGCAAATGCCTATAAACTGCTCTACTTCCTTCTCTGAGGTATTCAAGGGTTTATTCGGGATTTTTTTGGACACTATACAAGTTTGACTGAGTAGCAATCAAAGTTAAAAAGTCATTGTCAAAAAAAATCTTTGAAGTAGTCAACTGGAGGACTGAAGTACATGTTCGTTACTTAATTCTAGCATTGGCGGAGAAGGTTTCTCACTGTTATCTGGATTCACTTCATTCCAAGCAGGTGCTGGTTTTTTTTGGAATTTGTCAGTCGGTGGGGGAGTAACTCCGTCACCGTATTGATTATTTTCTGCCTGGATGGACTGATTGGTCGAGGTCAGGTGGTTGACCTTGACTGATTAACCGACCAGCTGATTACCGGCAGCGGCTACTGATAGGAGCGGTCGGACACGTTCGGCAGAGGCGACGTGAATCTCGTGCTGTCTACTGGTCGTCCTGATGCCCATGGCTGGCTAATTCTCCGACTTTCGGCAGGTAATTGTTTTTTTCTTTTCTCTCTCTTAACTTTAGTTATGGTTTTTCTCCCCCACGCAAACATATATTTTCTTTGATTAGTTAAAAGTAGTTTTATTTATTTATTTTGTAATTTGTGTTCCTTGTGTAACGGTTTTCTTGTCGCAAAGTGTTCTTCCTGTTTTTCGAAACCACAAAAAAGTATGTATTTCACACTAAAATAAATAACATATTGAGCTGTCTTTACTAGTATATAACAGCACCGCTGAAACAATTTTCTATACAGCCTAGTGTAACATAATCTGAATTATCCTAACCGTGTGCATTAAAAATGGTGCTGTCATAACAAGAAAAGAACATATAATAAACAGAACATAGCCTATTACAAGTAAATGTTACCAAGCTGAATAATTTAGTATGGCTGTTCTAGCCTATAAGTAAATGTTTAAATATTTGAAAATTTGTTTTGTATGTAATATTTAATATTGTCACCAAGTAGTGTATCTTATAATACTTGGTGTCTTGAGTTATTTTCGGGAAACAGTTTTCGGTACTTAAAAGGTACTGTTAGCTTCAGATGGTTATTTTTAATTGTTAAATTTAAATATTTTATATTTACTTTCTGCCAAACATAATTAAGTTTTTATTATTTCTCGGGTTATAGTAAAACTTCTCTGAATATCTACTGATTATGTTGGCATTCAATAGGGTCCCCGTGAGTGCCGTCAACATGACTGATGCGGCGAGTCTGCCCAATGAAACAGCACTGTTTAAACCCAAAATTGAATGCCCGCGCCCTGCCAGCGCTACTGAACCGTCATCCAACTGGACTGTCTGTACTTCATTTCGTCTTGAACAAGGTAGGAGCTAAAATGTTTTTTTTTCCTTCTTCTTGTACTGAACTTGAGAGGATTGGGTTTTATGGAGCGCTGCCAGATATTATATCTGGAGGAGGGCCAGTGTTAATATTAACTAGTATTTATTTTAGTTTAGTGACATGATCTGAAGGGAAGTACATCTGACAAAAATAAACATTGTTGTACAAAAAGCTTGTAGGTTGACTTTAATGCCCAATGTGCCATTTTTTGGGACGAACTTGAAAAACTGCAGTTTTACAGTTGTGGCCCAATGTGACAAATTTTCACAAACCTAAAAAGCATCATAAAACATAAACTAGACATATTTATGAACTAAAACTACTGTAACACACACTTTCAGTTAACTATGTAAACTAGACCATATTTTTATAAAAAGGGTACTTACTTTTTTTCTGCTAAAATACAGGTATGAAGACTTAGAGGTTATGAAGAATTGGTGTTTACTGTGTATGGTAGATCTTCTCACTGGCTGTAGTTCACATAACTGCCACCAGGCAACAGCACAGTACAGTAAATTTATTGAAAATAGTTCCATATGTGTCACAATGGGCATTTAAGGTTGATATTTTCATTCTGACACCAAAATTTACATGCACAAAAACTTCATGTGACAAATTTGGCACAGTTGGGCGTTAAGAAAATTTTTAATACAGTATTATAAAATAAAAGATATTAACTATACGCTGGTACGGGACTTACTACTTTGAAGATTACGGAGGCAGATCGGATCTTAAAAACGCACTAAAAATTTTAAATACTTCAAATTGACTTTACCCACGAAAAATAAATTACTCTAAATCCCAACTATTGGGTTAGAGAAAGAACTTCAGCTACTAACTCGACCGCTACACGTACTCCTCAATCGCCAAGACTCGACTGAACACTTCTCTCCCTCTCCAGGCTTGCCGGGTCGGAACGTATCACCCGATACGTCACTGACCGATCAGCTGATTGCCGGTCCAACTGAACAAACAATGTCCCCGCACCGCGTCTAGTTAATAAGAGCCTACCGCGATTCAGCATAAATGAATTTGAACTATGGTACAGATTCAAGGCTACAGCAAATGTCCATAACAATTGTTTTCCTTTCAATCGTAGCTTTCCTTCTCCAAAAGTACTAGAGATTTAAGATAGAGCTGATTTATCTGTGGGTCGGACATCAGTTAGAACAAAGCTCAGGACTCAAACAACAAAGTAAACTTCTAAACAGAGCTTTGGAACTAACCAGCACACTACAGATAAAGATGGTGAAGACAAGTTTGTTATTTCCTGCGGATATAGACTTACCGACTCCGACTGCAGGATCTTCCTTGAGCTTTCTTGTTAGTTTCTCGGCCAGAGACTCCTGCTGGTTCAGCATGTTAATCTCTTCTGAAAAAAGAAAAATAAGATTTGTCATAGTGAGTTCATTTTCAAGTGCTATTGGGGAAAACAATACACAATTATGTGCTTAAAAAGAAACATATAATCTGGATAGCCAAGAATGAAATGTAGGTCGCATTCACGGATTATAAATCTTTGAACGAATAATGAGAAGTTAATTGATTGATTAAATTCATACAATAAAACCTTCGGATTATGAACTTGATTGCAGTTAGTAAATTTTAAGAAATGCTAAGTTATGAGATTATAGTACATAAGTGTTAGAAGGAATAGTTATTTTGAAGATTCCAAATAGAAACTGGTTACACCAATAAAGAAAAGTGGCTCTTAAGGTATTGAAGATTTGTATTCACTTAATGCAAGAAGTTAAAGAAACTTTCACTACATTTAATTCCTGCGGCATTGATTTTCATGACTATTTTAATATTGATTGACAAAGACTAATTTGTTTGATTTTACTTGAAAAATGTTTATAAACAGGAATATTTATACAATTATAAGCTAAGGAAATAAAAAGGTAGTAAACTTGAATTAAAATGTTTAATATTATTTGTTTTCACTGCTAAACTTCCTACCACAATGAGAGATATGGATATGTTTATTCCTAACCAATTCTTGAAATATGGGTGTTATTGTTGACAGAATTATAAGAGGTTCCTTTTCTATGTTAAGACTTACTTTATACTTAAGTGACTTTAAAGACTACTGCAGACGTACCATGCTCATAAAGGAATAGGTAAATGTTATCTAACTTTCAAGTATCTTCTTACTTAATACTGGAATCCATCCTTGTTGACGCATTCACATTTAATGTTCAACCTAGATTTTAAAAGTTTTCTGTAGAAATTTATCTAAATTTAATCTTTTGGAAGATATTCCTCATATTTGCAATTTAGATTTATATGAAATAAATAGCGTTTATATTGTACGTCAGTCCGTATTTATGTCGTAACTAATTAAATCTTCCATTCACAGTTTGGTGTTCAGCGCACAGACACCTTATGCTCACACCTGGACCCACTATTGTTAAAATCACCTTATATCTGTCAGTCCTTTATTATTTTAGCGGTAATTTGCCGTCTATATCGCTTAACGCAAACCAATTCATTATTTCAAGATTTAATCTAAAGGTTTTAATTAATTGTGTTGATATTTTAACGCTTAATGGTATCCTTTGGTGGGAAGGGTTGATTCAATGTCAATGATGAGTTTAGATCCAGCTCACCCTCATCTTAGTGCAACGTCTGGTATCTGACGCTTTTATAGCCTCACTCCTGGAATCTAGAATCATGTTAATCTGAAGAGATAAAAAGGTTGACGACGAAGAAGCTCATAATGAACTATTTTACATCGTTATAACATCAAACACCTCCACTACAAAATACAGTTCAGTCTAGGCGAAGAAGTATTCTGTCTCTTAAGGTGTACAATTCCCATCAGGTGCAAATTTTGAACTTCTTCTATGCCGACCTTTCGGGATCTATTTCCAGATTCTAGGAGTCAAGTTTGTGGCAGCGCCAGATTTTCAGACATTGTATTGGTGCGAACTATTGAATTGATAATGATGATCACTTTGACCAACATCTCCAGAGAATTGATATTTTAGAAACAACATGAATGCCAGAACTTTTACTTAAGAACTGACCTTGAGCAAATCAGATATAGACAGCGATGCGTCATATTATTCAAGAGAACTTTCTTCACAACAATACATACATTTATACATACATTTATACATACGTCAATTGCCAATGACGTGCGTACTCATAAGGTCGATATTTGGAAAGGATTTTATAAAAAAGTCTGAGAAGAATATTTTTACATACGTTATTTGCTTATTAACTTATGATACATTTTCAAATGTCTAAACTTAAAATGATAGATTTACATTGCTCTACACTATCCCGATTTTTGACATTATCTCCTGAAATGAATGCATGTGCAGTCCTCAAGACTTGAGGTTTTTGTACTTGCTTCACGCTGGTAATTTAACAGAACAATTCGGAGAGAACCTTTTATAGTTTTGTAATAAATGGTTTTTAACGTACCATATAATTTAGCGAATATAACCTACACATTACTATGCGTTTAGCTAAAACTAATTTATTTTTTGACGCATTTAACAAATAAATCTGTTCAAACCTGTGAATACTAGAATGATTGGATAATTTTTCAAAAGGGACACCAATAATAGAGTTTACTTATAAAATTAGGATAACGAGTTAACTTTTGCCCCTCCCCCCAAAGTTAAATCATGGATACCTCACTGAAGTATGTAGCCAGAACCCAGGTGTTAGTATTCGATAATGTGTGACATAAATATCTGTCATAGATGGGTAAGATACCTGGGCTTATTGGGTAAGTTATGCAAGTTGTTTGGTGGATAAGTATACAGTAACTGATCTGTATTAGAATCACTAAGCCCGTAGTAGAATCTACTGTACATTTACGTTTGTTGGTAGTGGACAGGATTGATGTGTTCCTATATACAAAAATTGTTATGTACAGTTTAATGTTAATTAAAAAAACACTAAGGAAATATAACTGAAGTAATACTTTGAAATTGGTATACAGAGGTATCCGGTAAAGGGTGAAACATTTTTAAATATGCCATTAATACTTAAAAACTGTCTCCATTAAAAAACAGTAAATGTCACAATATTTTTATTTATTCTATGGATACTGCTAATGAGTGTACCAAATTTGAATGCTGCACCTAACAGTATAAAGAATTGAAACTTTTTTATAAAAGTATTTTATTCTTACGGAACATAATTTTCGCTAACATAATGTCACATTTAATATTTTCCTTATTTTGATGCTTTGCACCTATTTTTGAAAAATTGATCACTTGCAATGGGATCACTTGCACTACAAAACCGTAACGCACAACCATTACGTTTTGATCACATGTATAAAGTCAAACCATTACAATTAACGGTTTTGAAAGCACCAGTATTGTTTCTTAGAACGACTCCGAGTTAAAACTTGATAAATGCTAGCCAATAATGTGATACTATTCAATGAGAATTGCATACAATCAGAGTAAGCACAGGATTAGATAAAAGATTGGCGCTGGTATTGGAATATCAGTGGAAAGAGCAGCGAGTTTTCTGAGCCTAGCACCAAATTGAATCCTGGGTCTAGAGCCCTGGCCAGAGGCTTACACCAATTCTGCAAGTCCGGAGCGTTCATTACACTTATCCCCAGAGGAGCAACTCTACTCACACCGTGTTTACTCATTAATCTAGCATCTATGTACGTTTACAATGCCGTTGAAAGAATACAGTAAACTACTTTCTTAAACATAATGTATTCAAGTCATTTAAAATCAGCTTAGAGGAATTCCAGTTTGTTAACCCTTTACTTTAAAAATTGATTGAATCGCCTTTCAATAATTCTTTCAAGAGCTACCTTTGTATGACATGTTTTGTTTGAAATGTACTAATGAAAAGATAAATGAGTAATTTGATATGAAATATTCCTTAAATGAACCATCAGAGCTCTTTTGTAGTCTAGATGTTTCTATTGTAGAAAATATACAGTGTTCGTTTGGGAAATCGATCATTGGATAGCTTCAGTCTAGTCTGACGGTCTCAGATTTCAGACCTGCAGTAAACGGACCACAAAATGGAGCTAACTTCAACATTTGTATTGAATCAACCCTTCCCATCATAGTTACTAGATGTGTACTAATTAATTTCAATAATTTTGTCATTGCAGTATTAAATGAATGATTACTTGCGTTAGAAATGATAATGTAATGTAATAAAATGTAATGTTATCCCACATCTAAAACTTATTATTATAGTTTTTTCATAAATACTTTTTTTAATAGGCTGCCTTTATTTTGTGAAGAAAAGGAAAGATATTCAAAATTTAACGAGCTAACATATGCATAATATTAAGGTTTCATGTATTCGGCCAATATCAAGTGAACTATTCTTACGGTTAACACAGACTTCCCAACGTAACTGAGGAAATTCCCATCATGCCGAAATAAGTAGAAACTAAGAAATTCCCGTGAAAACATTGCAAAACGTACTTTGTACTTCAATTTTGTACCGTATGACGATAACACATGGGGGTGGTGACTTCTGAGGTCGTAGTAATAAATACTAGAAATACAAAGTTTACTTATAAGTTCAGTTTAATTACGAAAACTTAAAAGCACCACTTTTAGATGGTAAAGGAAAAGTTATGTAATGCCACGTTGCTGCCAATTAGAATATAATAACTAAAAAGTATATCTTCTAGGTGGGCCTAAAATATCCAATGTTCTATTGAATTATGCGTACGACGTTTTACTTTACAAAACAATAATATTTCACTTTCCCTTCGCAATAGGTAGACTCACAACCCGGGTTTCGGCGTCTTGGCACGATACATTGAAGCTGTAGTCTAAGAACGGTTATTTCTAGAAGAGGAGTAGAAGTTGGGAAATGGTAGCCATCTATTCAAACAACACGTGAGATACATCAGCTACGTAAACTCGCCTAAAACAAATTCGCGACGGTATTAGCCATTTAATGATACAAATTACTATTTATAACAACGTGCTCGTCGCCATAAGGACGACGCCACAACCTTTATCTATCTCCATCAAGCAAATAAAAGATCTTCAAGGGTAAGTTACTTTACTATTCACATCTTTACTTTACGTTACATTCATTTTATGCGTTTGGCATCAAAGGGCTAATTTAATAATACGAAAAGATAAATTTTACTTACGGACAAAGCGCGCGAGGTCTGATCGGTTACGTAGTTGGGCTGCTACAAAGGGTTAGAAGAAAAAAAATCATACGCGTGCCAATTAGGTAGTTACTCCGCCCAATAATTTAGTTCCGGAACATTGGATGTAAAATAATATTATATTATACTGGCTGATTAGGTTGCGAAATTTACATTGTATGAAATTTAATTAACTAATTTACGGTACAATTTACACCTGTGCATACAACACAGCTAAAGTTTAAGTTTATAAACTTTGAGTGTTAAACCTGGCCATCAACTATGTAGTAAAACTTCTCCCAACTAAGCAGCCAAACAGATTCTAACCTAAAGTTTCGAAACTCAAATCCACGTTTGTAAACTCTAATCATTTTATTCTACTCTGAAGGTTTGTAATTCTCTGCGTAAACCTGTCTGTCATTTTTATGTGCAGAAAAATCGGTTGCTCTGTCGTTCTTTGGGATCGTATCTAAAATATCTTAGTACAATCGATTGTGCACCTGATGATACAATGAGAATAACTCTTCATGTAGATTATACTGGATGACTTTGGGTTAACACAAGAAGACCCTGTTTTGTAGTTTAGGTACCTTTGGTGTAAAAACGATAAAAGCCATCGTTCGTTTTAAACGTTCGTGGGTGCGCGCGCGGGTGTGTGTGTGTACGCGGCATAAAAAGTTGGAGTGGTATATATCGATCATTTCGGATTCTATTTGATCCCACTACAACACACCATATAACTACCATCTGCTGTAGACACACATACGATACATGTTTAATCGTGATTGCCTTTACTTTATTTTGATGGTTGGATTATACTCATGGAGTGAGTTTCAAACTTTAATGCTTTAGCCTATGACAGTATTCCCAAGCTATAAAACGATGTTTCGGTTTCAATAAATATTCTTGTATCTAGCTAAACTAAGCCTAAACACTGGAGCGACCAGCTTAGCGTAGTAGTAAGGCTGCGGCTGTCTAACCGAGGAGTCACAGCTCCGATTCTGGGAGAGGTCAATACAAATTTGCAACTGAATTTGGAAAGTTTTCCCGTAAAAAAGTTTAGTGTGAATAATAATAAAATACCTCTTATCTCCTTAAAATTATGTTTAGCTGCAGTTTTTTAAGAGTTATTGGTTACACTTTTGTCCATTTGTATAACCTGTTGAGTACTTGTATGTGAACACAATAAAATGTTGCTTTACGTTTGTGCACAAAGCAGGCCAAACCCATGAATAGAAACTAATAAAGAAGTATAATATTTAATTTATAATTTATGAGAGTCGGTGGTCCGCAGGTTCGTATTTTATCTGCTATAACAATTTTTATCAGAACAGTCGAACTGTTACGGAAGCGGACCGGTCTCTTTATTCTGTTTGATAAGATCCTCGTACACACAAGCTTCCCATGGGGAGGCGGAATAAGACAAAAGTTTAAAATACATTTCATTAGTGGTGTATGAAAAGATAGTTACAGAAAAAAAATGCAATTATAATTAAAACCATTACACATATAAGTTTCCAGTAGTCATAATAGTATTGAGATTTGCTCCAGTGGCTTTATAATGGCCCCTGATTACACTCCTAATGGATTTACAATGTAATTATAAAGCCATTATGAGTGATTCATTCATGAATGTGCATTATACCAAGGAATGTGCCATTAAGCGTCTGTAGGATAAAGCGACTCAACCTCTACTGTGTGTTGGACAGTGACACACTTTCAAGTGTAAAATGAGTAAATTTATTCTGATCATACGAAAGTAATCAAAGTTCAAGAGGTCTGTTCAGCATTAAGGAGCAAAGTATTAGCATTCATTTATAGTAATGAGGTCACACAGATCAAAGTAGCCTGGCCAATATCAGAACAGGGAACCCGACACGCTTCCTCTTTAATATGTTTAAATAATATTACATGGCTTTCATTTAAATCAATAATATTGCTACAATAAATGGCTGTTTATATTTTTAGGAAGGTTAATAATAAACATGTTTTACTACCACCTGTTGAGATTTTATTTTTAGTATACAATTGATATCAAAATTGACAGAGGTGAATTTGTCCACACTTTTGGACATTAAAGAGCCAACTCAAGAATGTGTAAATTACTTCATTGAAATGATGGTAAAATGATTTATTTATTTATACGGTTTACACCTTGGTTTGTAACCAAAGAATTATGGATGATTGAAAAACATTTCAGTATACAGCAGTTTTACATTACATTACAAGTTCTACATTTTAATATGAAACATGTCTGAAGGTGAACTAAAAGATTTGATCCATATGGAAATGATTAATTTGCACCATTTAAAAATCTTAAATTTAAAACAATTAAAATTTAATTGAATTTTAAAATAATTTTTTGCACTACTTACAAATTTTCAAATAATTCATTAAGTTCTCCACTGTACTATTATTCACTGGTATATTGAAAGATCATAACGTTAGTGTACTATTATAATGATGATACTGAAAACTTATAACCATAGAATAATATCATTCAATAAAAGTGTTAAGAAATAAAATAGTTCTTCCGGTTCAGTCGGAAGAAGTAGCTAGATTTATATGACAACTGGAATATGATTAGTATATTCTCATGTGATTGACGTGTACTCAATATCTCTAAAACCATTTTACATGTAAGAAATGTTTATAAAACTGGTTATTTCTTTAGTTTCATAAATAACGGAGTTATATATCAACTGTATTTCACGAGCCATAGTAGTTTGCCTTGATGTTACGTTAAATAATATACCGGGGTGTCTTAAAAGTTCCATCTCCCTCCATTTTTAACTTTCTTGAGAATAGAGAGATGAAGTGATTTACTTACTTTGGAGGATGTTTATATGACCATTCTGAGCAGTTTTTTATGTATGAAAATGTTTGGCCCCTCCCCCTAGATGGCGTATTTTGGGGTTAAGTATAAATTTTTTAAACAAGAACTTCTAGCATCTCAATTTAAAGGCAATATAAAAGAAGAACAATAGCGCAAACTGCAGGTATCTAATGTTACTCTATCACATTTGGTGGCCAACTAAATTTAGAATTGGTTTTTAAAACCCCCACAGTTTAAGTTACATTTAGAGTTATTGTAAGGCAGATAGAACCTTCACTCACTAGTTATTTTGAGAACTTACGTAAAGATATCGTAAAGCAAGTCTTTGTTTGCAGTTTGTTTTTGACGATGGAAGGATTGTGAAGGAAACAGGATTTTTACACTAATTATTTTGTTTTTTCTCAAGTACATGTGTTAACGTTAGTGAAGTTGACACACACATGGTGGTTGTGATTCCTGAATTAAGGGTGTCGCAACGCTCTGGTATGATTTGTTTATTTTAACCTAGTATTTAATTATGTAATCGGTTAGTTATTTACCTGAAGAAGAGATCAGATTACAGATCTCGAGATGTAGTGTTACTAATTTTTTTATATCAATGAAAGATTGTAAATGTCCGGAAAATCCTGTTTCTTTATAAAACAAGTTATTACAAGAATCAACAAACATCAACAATCATAATTAACATAGCAGGTTTTGCTTTGTCTCATTGAAGCCCATTAGGAAGTCCTGGGAATACCAATAGCTGGTTTTGCTATGCCTTCTCTTATTGTTTACCAGTTAGTATGTAATACATTCAGTCCAGTTACCAGCTAGGAGTTCATTTTAAAAAGTTTCATCATATACACATCTTAATAGTTAATCACTCCATCTCTATTCATTAGAAAGTTAATAGGGAGTAGGGTGGACTTTTAAGATACCCGGTAATATCAGTTGAGGCGAAATTAGGGCCTCATGGCCTTTTCGTACGTTTAACCTCATATAGAAACTTGAACAAATAAAAGGCGTATTCTTAATTTTTAATAATAATAAAACTAAATATTTTACTGTAAAAACTTTCAGTATTAACAACAAAAAGTACAACTTTATTGAAGAATATTAACTAAAAAAATCTTATAATGATAAAAAGGTATCATTATCGTACTCACGTACGTACTCGTAGGTATATAAAACACGTACTCACGTACGTACTCGTAGGTATATAAACACGTACTCACGTACAAAATAATAACAATGTAACTCGTTCATAATGTAAACATGGGATGGTTTTGGAACCTAGGTGGTTTTGTTCAGTAAAGTATGCAGACATTTTGAGTAAGTGCTGGTACGAGAAGGATCGACCTAAAACACTTTTTTAAATTCGTGACAAATGTTCATTGATTTGAAGGGATACAAGTCTTATTTTTTATGATATCGGTTTACAGTGATTGTAACTCATGGCTCTGAGTTTTCCAACTTATAAGATCTAGGTTGTCAAGAAATTCTGTCCCACAAGAGGAAAAGTTTCGTTTAGAACGGCATGAATCACTTATCGGACTTGTCACACACGAAGTGTGTCGCCGCACCTCTGCGCTTGAATATTTCACCGCCTCTGCCTCTGCCGCTACCACTTATATATTTCTCTCCACTTCATTCCGCACTCGGCACTTCGTTGCTGGACGTAAAACACAGGGCATAATCAGATATTTACCCGTCTTTATTAACGTCCGACCTAACACTGTCAATAAAGTACGATACTGCAGTGCGTCGAATGTATAAAACTACTTAGGCGTAATTATTGTACTGAAGTTAAACGATACTCAAACTATGTTATAATTAAGTGACGATTTTCCTCATTAATATCGCAATTTTACCTAGTAATCAATGTAGTTTACAATATATCTAGTTTATATGACCTAAACTTGGACTTTTCCCAGTGGAAAACTATTTAAAAGCCATTATGTTTACAAAAGCCATTAAAATAAATCCCATCTTGCAAAGTAACTTTGTAAAAACATATATTATGTTTACTTATTAAAAGAGAAATATGTTTAATATAAAAAAATGTAATGCATCCAATTGTTGGTGGACTGACTTTGTTCCTAGGAATCAGGAATATTTTTAAAATGACAATACCAGTTTTTATATAATACATAAAAATGTTTACAAATATCTCCTATCGATCAGGCACTAATAAACTTATTATATATGCTCCTGTAATTATATACTCATTGTTGAAATGTTGTGTTGGCTAACCTGATATCACATTTGTTTTGTCTTTCAAACAAATTTCATGAATTGTTCCATAACCATTCATGTCTGTACTATATTTGGATCAGGTTTGCTCTTCGCCTTATCTATAACTGAGATTCTTTGAGAAGCCAATTAAAATATTCTTCTATGACGCCTCTATTACGTGCGTGTTAAGCATAAAATAACTTATAATTAAATATATTTACTGCATTATTGAGATCTGAAATTAAATTAAGTATAGTTATACGAAACCATAATTAATTCTCAATTAGCCCAGTTTTACAATCATAAATGTGTCTTGAATACTAATAGCGAGCTATTAGAGGTACAGTAACTTGTTTGTTACGAATCTTACATGTAGAAATAATCATGAAATTACGAACTTACTCTCGTTAGACCAAAATAACGTGAAGAATTATAATAATAACTAAATTTTTATATTTGATCGATTATGATAAACTATAACACCAGGAAATATATAATATTTTTCACACTTCAGAAGCGGTAAGGTAATTGTAAAGTGCTCCTCAAGTGCTCATATACTTGTACTATCTATACCTATACTGTACAAAACTAGAAATACCGCTTGTTTATCTTATACCCTCAACGACCTCTTCATCAGAACGATATAGTATTACAAAAGGTTATAAAATATAAATATACTCTATTTAACTTTAAACTAATAAAGTTTTTGTTTGGATAATGCAATGTGTATAACCATTTAAATATCGATAGTCTAATAATATTAATTATTTATCTTTATTGCTACTACTATAGATTAATAACTTAATATACAAACAATACTGTACTATACAAAATACTCTACTAAACTTGCCTCCTATGGGATGTGCTATTTTATATAAATTAATAATTATATTCACGTTATAAATATCTAATAAAGTCAGGGACCCAAACTGACATAGTGTGAAAGCAACTCCAGATCATAACAACGCCTGCAATTGTTGAAAGCAATTACCGTACATGAATGTTTTTATTTGCATGAATACGTCTTGAAGGCTACAAGTACATCTTGATCCTGCTAATTATGCATTTTCCTGTTGAATTATAGGGTAATCATAAGCACATCCCTTTTAAATGGCATTATAAAACTATCTTAAACGATCATTTATAGATATTCCAATTAGTAAACCATTTTAGGATACTTAAAAACTACATAGAACCGAAGTCTTTAAGAGTAGTGTTTCCGGTGTCTGAAGGAAAAGTAACATATGTAATGAAATATCTCAATTTTCCATACAGCATACATTTAATTGAATATCTCAGAATTCAACAATACAAGAACTATTTTAGGCCAGTGTGGAGGAATCCTGAAATCGAAATTATTATGTCTTGGTGAAAGCATGTAATAAAATGTAATATGGTGAAGCGCTATGGTAAATTCGAAACTGAAGTGGCATATTTGAGGTACATATAATTTTATTTTTTCATAGTTTCTCAAGTTTTGTTAGTCTATGTAGAAAGAGGATCTGATTGGAATATTCCCTGTTTTCGTTTTCAGTCAAGTATATTGTGTGCGTGAGTGTACAGGTATATTTAAATTTATTTGGAACTTTAAA
The DNA here is from genome assembly GCF_021130785.1 of Homalodisca vitripennis. Lineage (NCBI taxonomy): Eukaryota > Metazoa > Arthropoda > Insecta > Hemiptera > Cicadellidae > Homalodisca > Homalodisca vitripennis. Next base: position 18,560,632 of record NC_060210.1, read on the forward strand.
TTTTGCTTGGCTATCACAAATATAGCCTATATTTAAAAATCTCACATTCTTGTATACGAAAACTCTGAAAATCATTTACGACCTTATCTAACATAATCTTGAACGAAATGTTTGTAGCAATTTGGAAGAAAATTGTTTATTATTGTTTCTATCCCCAAACAGATATCCTTTAAGAAATGTTCAAAATGTGTTCTAGTGGTTAGGATCGGTCCAAAATTCTCTTGATCGGGTACCCACAAAAAACGACTTGTATAGGTCACACTTCCTGCGGGAATTAGCAAATTATGGTATTTACTGAAATTCAGCAGTAATTAACCATGATTTATTTTATTTTAAATAACGGTTATACATAAGAACTAAGTAGAATGTGTTGATGATCACCAGATACGTAAAATATAATTTTTATATAATTCAATCAGAGTGACATATATCTAAGAATTTGTTTAGTAACCCTGTATATGATCATTGGGGCTAAAAAGATATTAAATTATTTTGTTTTATAAATTAGTTTTAATACAATTTAACCAAACTTAATTATTAATTTAGAATTAAAAATTAACCCTAAATGATTGATAACGGTTAAATAGTTATTAGTTTTATAAATTATATAAACGAGCTGTTACGATAAAAATGTTATACTATGTGCAAAAAATGAACATTTAATTGAGCGTTAACATTGTAAAACATAGTTTGGAACAAAGGTAGTTTGTAAGGCACGATGAAGAGTGAAAATGAGAAGAAAAGTACGAGATAGAGTATAATTAATCCAAGCGACTGACCTACAAGTTGTTGCTCCATGTTCCAGTGCAGAGTGCAGTCTGTGATGTAGTATAATGGGCTCAATGGATAGATTACTCAAGTTCCCAATCCCCTCTCCCTCCAACGGTACGTTGACCCTGCGTACGTGCTTGTGACCACAACGCCGCCTGCTGCAACCTTGCAAACGGCATGTACGCACCACAACAAACAACTCTCACTTTATCGCGCCGGCTGATCTGGGTCTATTCCAGTCTGGAGTTGATTATAAATAGCACAGCGCGTGGTTTTCCTTGATAGTATTTGTTTTACTCTAGATAAGATAAACCTGAGATGTACAGGGAAGTGCAACGATAAAAATTTAAAATGGCCAAAAGCTAGATGCTTGTACAAAACTTTGCAATTCGTCAGTAAAATTATCTGTCGCAAAAATATTTTTCAAACAAAATACAGCTGTTTCAATAGGTTTTTTTAAACTTTGATGAGTGAGCGACATGTAGTAACGTTTCAATCTACTGAGTTCAGAGTTCCTCCAAAATGTTCCAACGAATTTAATGTATGCTTCTATCTCCGAACTTTTACTAAGATCTAACAGGTCGTCATTGACAAGATGGATTTCCTTTCCTTGTGGAAGACATTAAATAATAGTTTTATCTGACTGTAAATCTGAATAATAATAAGGAAGTAAAGTTTTTTGAGTTGACGTGTTGTCTAGTCTAGTAGAAATAGAATGTGGCCGGATTATACGAGAAATATATAATTTTATAGGCAACAGAGTTATTCTCAACAATGTTATTATTGTACAACCAGAAACCTTCCAGTTTTTATACGAGGTTAAACTCCAGTGAGTTGGTGGAACCGTATTACCTCTTATGGCAAATTTACAGAATGGTACAATATACATATACACCAGACAGTAAAATGTGCGTTCCTCCTAGCACTTTTTAATTATATAACTTAGACAAATAATACTACTTAAAAATATTTCCAGAACAATGGGACTTGGATTTTGGTGTACTTCACATTTTTCAATGCCCTTCCCCTCTTTTTCGATTTTGAGAGAATGTATCCCGGAAGTGTACCTCATTTTGTGATATGTTTTTGTAAAGGCAATACACGTCTTAAAGCAAACCTGGAGAGTCTATTGTTACTCTTTACTAAATTATGTGTTTAAAGTTTGTTATTGACGATGGAAGGGTTTTGACAGGATAACATAATTTCGGACATCTGCCATAGTTTTGGAAACAAAATGTACAACATAACATTTTGGGGATTGGAATCCATCCTCTTCGTCAGGTGGAGGATGTATTAGTACATAAAAAATAACGCACAGAAACAAGTAAAGAAGGGAAAGAAAATAGTTCAAACATACCCAAAAAGCTGCTTGCAGTCTAGTCCTGGCGTTGTCACTGCAGAGTATGTGACTCCAAGCAGCCTCTGGGTATTGTTGAACTCTTTTCTTTCCCTGCTTTTTTCTCTTCCTGTTCTTTATTTTTTGTATGCACTAATAACTCCCCACCTGACGAAGAGGATAGATCCCAATTCTCAAAAACGTTGTGTTATACCTTTTGTAACCCTATAACGAGATCAAATGTCTGAAATCCTGTTATACTGTCTTCACTAAATATTACAAATGAAAATTTAATGCGTCATATTAATTACTTTTAAATGGTTTACAATAAATTAGCGAAAATATTAAACAGTGGCTGGGCTTCTAAAGCACAAGTACCGGAGAAATCCTAATTTAGAAAGATTTAATTCATGACAGAAAAACAAAGTTATTATAATAGTTTTAATATATCGTTGTAGTACTAATGTGCTTTTTTTTTAAATCGGATGTATATTTTTGTGCGATTAAATATAACGGTAATAAATGTGAGATATCACGATCTTGGACGGCTAGTAAATAGATTAGGTTAAATACTTTTTGCGTTTTGCGAGGAAAATGCTTCCTTTTTCATCAAATTTCCAATAATTCATTATTGTTTGTCCGCTATAATGAAACTTCCGCTCTGTAATAGAGAAACATTCTGGGTTTTGAATATGCTATGGAAACTAGGTCCCATGGACTTTATCGACATTTCCATATGTATTGCAGTTTTTTCTCAGTATAATCGGGATAATTTAGATTTTTTAAATCCACATTGATCACATCATTGAATTTGTTGTGATATTAATGTGCTCTAAGCTTTTTTAAACTCGAAAGTATATTTTCTGAACAATTAAATATAACGGTTTTGAATGTAAGATAGTTCGATCTTGGACGTCTTATAAGTAAATTTGGTTTAAATACATCCGTTTGCGAGAAAATGCTTACTTTTTACATCAAATGTCCAATAATTCATTATATTGTTTGTCTGCTATAATGAAACTTCCGCTCTGTATAGAGAAACATTCTGGGTTTTGAATACGCTATGGTAAGTAGGTCCTATGGACGTTTTAGACGTTTTCTATATATGTGGCAGTTTTTCTCAATACCATTGGTACGATTCAGATAGTTTAAATATTAGATTCTTGAATATTATTATACACCAAACCTATAATAATTCAAAACCATTGTTGCAATATATGTGTAATGTTAAATTACGCGGAACGACAACACGGACACTGCTGAAGTGAGTGATAGTGATAGTGAATTGAATGTGCACGAATAGAGGAGGACTCTATAGTTGAGCGTGGAACAGATTGCGGACAATTTATAGTCCAGATTTATTACCAGGTCAGTTCAGAGAGCGTTTGTCAGCACTAAACAAGTAATTCCTGTGACAAATTGGGGATATTGTATTGTTGCGACATCCATTTCTCAAGGTGATAACTTTCCTAAATCGCTGTTGCTTTTATTACTGGCTTTACTTTATTTCTGTAGTGATATCACGTGATTCCAACTTCATTGTCGTGTAGCTGTGAATTCATATCGATGATATTCAGACTTCCCTGTCGTGAAGCTGTAAATTCATAACGATGATATTCAGACTTTCCTGTCGTGAAGATGTGAATTTCATAACGATGACATTCCAACTTCCCTGTCGTGAAGCTGTAAATTCATAACGATGATATTCAGACTTTCCTGTCGTGAAGCTGTAAATTCATAACGATGATATTCAGACTTTCCTGTCGTGAAGATGTGAATTCATAACGATGACATTCCAACTTTCCTTGTCGTGAAGCTGTAAATTCATAACGATGATATTCAGACTTTCCTGTCGTAAAGATGTGAATTCATAACGATGACATTCCAACTTCCCTGTCGTGAAGCTGTAAATTCATAACGATGATATTCAGACTTTCCATGTCGTGAAGATGTGAATTCATAACGATGACATTCCAACTTCCCTGTCGTGAAGCTGTAAATTCATAACGATGATATTCAGACTTTCCTGTCGTGAAGATGTGAATTCATAACGATGACATTCCAACTTCCCTTTCGTGAAGCTGTAAATTCATAACGATGATATTCAGACTTTCCTGTCGTGAAGATGTGAATTCATAACGATGATATGTAGACTTCCCTGTAGTGAAGCTATGAATTCAGAACGGTGATATTCAATCATTCCCACTTGTGGGACTCAATATCACTACTTGGATATTTAACTGTTAATATATATCAGGGTTTCTATGTGGCGTTTCACTATCGATTGATCTAAGTTTAAGTTAAAATTTAGTAATATCGCGCTATGCAGACTTTCCTGTCGTGAAGCTGTAAATTCATAACGATGTAAGCTTCTTAAAATAAACTAGAATTTCATGAAATTCCCAAGAGCCGATGGCCGAGCGGTCTAAGACGTTTGACTTATGATCAGGCTTAGATATACCGCAGACAACTCCTCTCCCTTATACTTGATTAGATCCTCGCGCAGGTCAGTATCCCTTGAGGGTCGAGAGAAAAGTTTTAAAAGAGTATCGGCCTATCCTTTTTTAAGGAAACTATCTAATTTTAAGTAGTTGTAAAAAGGAAATAAAGACATAAAAGCCGCTTTAAAAATATATAAATGCCTGATATTGATAACATTTCAAATGATGAAAATCCAAGTATTATTGGTTTTGTTCAATAAATAATGAATGCGCTCTCAAATGTACAAATTTAGTGGTGATGTCGTTGAGTGGGCAGGAGAGCTTTTATGTGAAAGCGGATTTTGTATTTTATACAAGCAAATCCTTTTGTGATTGAATTCATCGTACTTGTCTTTATGGTTGTGGGAAGTGAGTAATTCTTGAAATTCGATATACCCGTTTGCATTATAATATATAAAATATACACAACGTATCAGTTAGTATACAACTTTGTATATACTAATGTCAATCCTGTGATATAATTACACTGTATTTCAAGACAAAATTTAGAGAAGTTTTCTTTCTTAAACCAAGCCATTTTCTTGAAATTTCATTTAATATATATCTGACGATGGATGATTTAATAGACACAGGATTTAATGCGTTTTGCAACATGACGTCTTCGAAATTTGTCTGTATTTTTGTTTATATTGTGTTTTTGTTTTAGTTTCTGTTATACCAATTTTTCCACCTTCAGACCCCAAAAGATTTTTTTATAATAAAACGAATCTGGAGATTAGTCACTATTATTTACCTCTGATACTCATTATCTATTTATCACTCAGATTGCGTGCAAGCTGGTAAATACTAGTAAACATTTAACTGTAAACGTATAAAGTTATTGATATATAAAAATATGAAAATATTCAAATATCACTCAGAAATATAAAAATGAATAATAATAGTAATAATATCGTGAAACATTAAGAGATATCTAAGTAGTTATAGAAATTAGAGCGCAGTGCAGGTTTCTATAAATGTAGAATGTTTTATATATTTAACTCTACTTGCCCACATAAAGTAAATACAAATGTTTTATGAATATAAAATCCTATAAAATTACATAACTTAATTCAGAAATATATAATTTAAAATAACTGAGCGTCAATATTTTAAAAATAATACCGTCGAATGGCATACAGAACATTATTGGCTTACACTGAATATGCTTCAGTGAATACACATTTGGCTTGCAAAGTGTGGTTCTGGGCATATTCAATACAATTGTTCAAAGTTGGATTGCACTCAGTTAGAAATCATGGGAGTGATTGTGCTTGTATTGCTTCTACGTCATTGTGCATAAACTTTTGCACAACTTCTTCTCGAAGGCTTATGAAACTCAAAAAGAAAAAGTAGTTTTAAATGAACCCAGTAATTTTAATTAGGTTTAATTATTCTATGATTTTTATTAGGAAATATATAGATACGTGTCCATTTTTAGAAGTATTAATCAGTTATATTGAGACAAATGAATGGTTTAGTTATCTTTAATATTTATAAATATGTTTTAGATTAGTGTCTAAGATAAAAACCCTTTGCACACATGCAAATATATAGATAAGTGTTCATTTTTTAGAAGTATTAATCAGTTATATTGAGACAAATGAATGTTCAGTTATCTTTAATATTTATAAATATGTTTTAGATTAGTGTCTAAGATAAAAACCTTTGCACACATGCAAATATATAGATAAGTGTTCATTTTTAGAAGTATTAATCAGTTATATTGAGACAAATGAATGTTCAGTTTATCTTTATAATATTTATAAATATGTTTTAGATTAGTGTCTAAGATAAAAACCTTTGCACACATGCAAATATATAGATAAGTGTTCAATTTAGAAGTATTAATCAGTTATTATTGAGACAAATGAATGTTCAGTTATCTTTAATTATTTATAAATATGTTTTAGATTAGTGTCTAAGATAAAAACCTTTGCACACATGCAAATATATAGATAAGTGTTCATTTTAGAAGTATTAATCAGTTATATTGAGACAAATGAATGTTCAGTTATCTTTAATATTTATAAATTATGTTTTAGATTAGTGTCTAAGATAAAAACCTTTGCAACACATGCAAATATATAGATAAGTGTTCATTTTTAAAAGTATTAATCAGTTATATTGAGACAAATGAATGTTTAGTTATCTTTAATATTTATAAATATGTTTATAGATTAGTGTCTAACTATAAAACCTTTGCACACATGCAAATATATAGATAAGTGTTCATTTTTAGAAGTATTAATCAGTTATATTGAGACAAATGAATGTTCAGTTATCTTTAATATTTATAAATATGTTTTAGATTAGTGTCTAAGATAAAAACCTTTGCACACTTGCAAATATATAGATAAGTGTTCATTTTTAGAAGTATTAATCAGTTATATTGAGACAAATGAATGTTTAGTTATCTTTAATATTTATAAATAAGTTTTAGATTAGTGTCTAAGATAAAAACCTTTGCACACATGCAAATATATAGATAAGTGTTCATTTTTTAAAAGTATTAATCAGTTATATTGAGACAAATGAATGTTCAGTTATCGTTAATATATTTATAAATATGTTTTAGATTTAGTGTCTAACATAAAAACCTTTGCACACATGCAAATATATAGATAAGTGTTTCATTTTTAGAAGTAATAATCAGTTATATTGAGACAAATGAATGTTTAGTTATCTTTAATATTTATAAATATGTTTTAGATTAGTGTCTAAGATAAAAAACTTTGCACACATGCAAATATATAGATAAGTGTTCATTTCTAGAAGTATTAATCAGTTATATTGAGACAAAAGAATGTTCAGTTATCTTTAATATTTATAAATATATGTTTTAGATTAGTGTCTAAGATAAAAACCTTTGCACACATGCAAATATATAGATAAGTGTTCATTTTTAGAATATTAATCAGTTATATATTGAGACAAATGAATGTTCAGTTATCTTTAATATTTATAAATATGTTTTATAGATTAGTGTCTAAGATAAAAACCTTTGCACACATGCAATGCAAATATATAGATAAGTGTTCATTTTAGAAGTATTAATCAGTTATATTGAGACAAATGAATGTTCAGTTATCTTTAATATTTATAAATATGTTTTAGATTAGTGTCTAAGATAAAAACCTTTGCACACATGCAAATATATAGATAAGTGTTTCATTTTTAGAAGTATTAATCAGTTATATTGAGACAAATGAATGTTTTATTATATAATATTTATAAATATGTTTTAGATTAGTGTCTAAGATAAAAACCTTTGCACACATGCAAATATATAGATAAGTGTTCATTTTTAGAAGTATTAATCAGTTATATTGAGACAAATGAATGTTCAGTTATCTTTAATATTTATAAATATGTTTTAGATTAGTGTCTAAGATAAAAACCTTTGCACACATGCAAATATATAGATAAGTGTTCATTTTTAGAAGTATTAATTAGTTATATTGAGACAAATGAATGTTTATTTATCTTTAATATTTATAAATATGTTTTAGATTAGTGTCTAAGATAAAAAAACCTTTGCACACATGCAAATATATAGAATAAGTGTTCATTTTTAGAAGTATTAATCAGTTATATTGAGACAATAAATGTTCAGTTATATCTTTAATATTTATTAAATATGTTTTAGATTAGTGTCTAAGAGATAAAAACCTTTGCACACATGCAAAATATATAGATAAGTGTTCATTTTAGAAGTATTAATCAGTTATATTGAGACAAATGAATGTTTTTTATCTTTAATGTTTATAAATATGTTTTAGATTAGTGTCTAAGAATAAAAACCTTTGCACACATGCAAATATATAGATAAGTGTTCATTTCTAGAAGTATTAATCAGTTATATTGAGACAAATGAATGTTCAGTTATCTTTAATATTTATAAATATGTTTTAGATTAGTGTCTAATATAAAAACCTTTGCACACATGCAAATATATAGATAAGTGTTCATTTTAGATAGTATAATCAGTTATATTGAGAGAAATGAATGTTCAGTTATCTTTAATATTTATAAATATGTTTTAGATTAGTGTCTAAGATAAAACCTTTGCACACATGCAAAATATATATTAAGTGTTCATTTTAGAAGTATTAATCAGTTATATTGAGACAAATGAATGTTCAGTTATCTTTAATATTTATAATATGTTTTAGATTAGTGTCTAAGATAAAAACCTTTGCACACATGCAAATATATAGATAAGTGTTCATTTTTAAAAGTATTAATCAGTTATATTGAGACAAATGAATGTTCAGTTATCGTTAATATTTATAAATATGTTTTAGATTAGTGTCTAACATAAAAACCTTTGCACACATGCAAATATATAGATAAGTGTTCATTTTTAGAAGTAATAATCAGTTATATTGAGACAAATGAATGTTTAAGTTATCTTTAATATTGTATAAATATGTTTTAGATTAGTGTCTAAGATAAAAACCTTTGCACACATGCAAATATATAGATAAGTGTTCATTTTTAGAAAGTATTAATCAGTTATATTGAGACAAATGAATGTTCAGTTATCTTTAATATTTTATAAATATGTTTTATAGATTAGTGTCTAAGATAAAAAACTTTGCACACATGCAAATATATAGATAAGTGTTCATTTCTAGAAGTATTAATCAGTTATATTGAGACAAAAGAATGTTCAGTTATCTTTAATATTTATAAATATGTTTTAGATTAGTGTCTAAGATAAAAACCTTTGCACACATGCAAATATATAGATAAGTGTTCATTTTAGAAGTATTAATCAGTTATATTGAGACAAATGAATGTTCAGTTATCTTTAATATTTATAAATATGTTTTAGATTAGTGTCTAAGATAAAAACCTTTGCACACATGCAAATATATAGATAAGTGTTCATTTTAGAAGTATTAATCAGTTATATTGAGACAAATGAATGTTCAGTTATCTTTAATATTTATAAATATGTTTTAGATTAGTGTCTAAGATAAAAACCTTTGCACACATGCAAATATATAGATAAGTGTTCATTTTTAGAAGTATTAAATCAGTTATATTGAGACAAATGAATGTTTAGTTATCTTTAATATTTATAAATATGTTTTAGATTAGTGTCTAAGATAAAAAACCCTTTGCACACATGCAAATATATAGATAAGTGTTCATTTTTAGAAGTATTAATCAGTTATATTGAGACAAATGAATGTTCAGTTATCTTTAATATTTATAAATATGTTTTAGATTAGTGTCTAAGATAAAAACCTTTGCACACATGCAAATATATAGATAAGTGTTCATTTTTAGAAGTATTAATTAGTTATATTGAGACAAATGAATGTTTATTTATCTTTAATATTTATAAATATGTTTTAGATTAGTGTCTAAGATAAAAACCTTTTGCACACATGCAAATATATAGATAAGTGTTCATTTTTTAGAAGTATTAATCAGTTATATTGAGACAAATAAATGTTCAGTTAGCTTTAATATTTATATAAATATGTTTTAGATTAGTGTCTAAGATAAAAACTTTGCACACATGCAAATATATAGATAAGTGTTCATTTTTAGAAGTATTAATCAGTTATATTGAGACAAATGAATGTTTAGTTATCTTTAATGTTTATAAATATGTTTTAGATTAGTGTCTAAGATAAAAACCTTTGCACACATGCAAATATATAGATAAGTGTTCATTTCTAGAAGTATTAATCAGTTATATTGAGACAAATGAATGTTCAGTTATCTTTAATATTTATAAATATGTTTTAGATTAGTGTCTAATATAAAAAACCTTTGCACACATGCAAATATATAGATAAGTGTTCATTTTAGAAGTATTAATCAGTTATATATTGAGAGAAATGAATGTTCAGTTATCTTTTAATATTTTATAAATATGTTTTTAGTTAGTGTCTAAGATAAAAACCTTTGCACACATGCAAATTTATATATGAGATAAGTGTTCATTTTAGAAGTATTAATCAGTTATATTGAGACAAATGAATGTTCAGTTTATCTTTAATATTTATAAATATGTTTTAGATTAGTGTCTAAGATAAAAACCTTTTGAGCACACATGCAAATATATAGATAAGTGTTCATTTTTAGAAGTATTAATCAGTTATATTGAGACAAATGAATGTTTAGTTATCTTCATATTTATAAATATGTTTTAGATTAGTGTCTAAGATAAAAACCTTTGCACACATGCAAATATATAGATAAGTGTTCATTTCTAGAAGTATTAATCAGTTATATTGAGACAAATGAATGTTCAGTTATCTTTAATATTTATAAATATGTTTTAGATTAGTGTCTAATATAAAAACCCTTTGCACACATGCAAATATATAGAGATAAGTGTTCATTTTAAGAAGTATTAATCAGTTATATTGAGGACAAATGAATGTTCAGTTATCTTTAATATTTATAAATATGTTTTAGATTAGTGTCTAATATAAAAAACTTTGCACACATGGAAATATATAGATAAGTGTTCATTTTAGAAGTATTAATCAGTTATATTGAGACAAATGAATGTTCAGTTATCTTTAAAAATTTATAAAATATGTTTTAGGTTTGTGTCTAAGATAAAAAACCTTTGCACACATGCAAAATATATATATAAGTGTTCATTTTAGAAGTATTAATCAGTTATATTGAGACAAATGAATGTTCAGTTATCTTTAATATTTATAAATATGTTTTTAGATTAGTGTCTAATATAAAAACCTTTGCACACATGCAAATATATAGATAAGTGTTCATTTTAGAAGTATTAATCAGTTATATTGAGGAGAAATGAATGTTTCAGTTATCTTTAATATTTTATAAATATGTTTTAGATTAGTGTCTAAGATAAAAACCTTTGCACACATGCAAATATATAGATAAGTGTTCATTTTTAGAAGTATTAATCAGTTATATTGAGACAAATGAATGTTCAGTTATCTTTAATATTTATAAATATGTTTTAGATTAGTGTCTAAGATAAAAACCTTTGCACACATGCAAATATATAGATAAGTGTTGTTTATTTCTAGAAGTATTAATCAGTTATATTGAGACAAATGAATGTTCAGTTATCTTTAATATTTATAAATATGTTTTAGATTAGTGTCTAAGATAAAAACCTTTGCACACATGCAAATATATAGATAAGTGTTCATTTCTAGAAGTATTAATCAGTTATATTGAGACAAATGAATGTTCAGTTATCTTTAAATATTTATAAATATGTTTTAGATTAGTGTCTAATAATAAACCTTTGCACACATGCAAATATATAGATAAGTGTTCATTTTTAGAGGTATTAATCATTTATATTGAAACAAATGAATGTTCAGTTATCTTTAATATTTTATAAATATGTTTTAGATTAGTGTCTAAGATAAACACCTTTGCACACATTGCGAACGATTATTATACTCATATTAAAAATGTTGATTACAAGGAGTAATTAACAAATCAAATTATACTATACTATGTACATGATCATTATATGTAAAGGACTGTGAACTGGGTGTGTACCTCTAAAAATGCCTTAAGGACCTCATTGAGCTAAATTGAAATTCTCTGCCAGTAGGTATGAAATGACCAGTGCTTTTGTGTCAGTAATTAATAATAAGAAACCTACAACCTAAATTGATGCACCTCCTAACAAAATAATTTGTGCAATGTTTTTAAATCAATGCTATAAAAATTTAAATCTTTGATGATTTTGAATTTTAAACTTTATTGATGGAAAAACTTTAAAATGGGTAACTGTATAATGTGTATAACTTTTCAAAGCGAATGAGAAAAATAAAACTCTGTTTATCCATCCGACTATATAAATAGCATTGACAAAGGAGTCAAATTCAATATTTATTATATATTTATAATATTATATATTTATTCAATATTTATAAAAAATAATTGACAAAAGGATTGGATATATAAGCAACTGCTTACAGTGTAAACGATAATTAATATCAGATATAATAGTTATGGTATTAGACGTGTTATTATAGTATCACTATTTTGCAGATTGGACAGTTGGGTATAATACTCTCAGACACTGTAACATTCCAAACCGGACTAAAAATGCTCTAAGCCTTCCTCCAAAACAAAATGAACAAAACCACATCCGACTCCGCCTAGCTGTGAAGGAAGGTCGTTAAATAATTTAAATTGCAGAGTAATAAGTATGTCTTTTACAAAATGTAGTTCTGTGCTTTGGTATAACTAAAGAACTGGAGTTTCGAAGATTGTATCGGTTAGTATTAGTAGTTTGAAATATGTTTCTTACGTTTCATGTAGAGTTAGGGTTTTAAGAATGTAGATACTAACAAATCTCAACAGATTATAACTTGAAAAATAACCTCCTCTACAGGAAATCAGTTTTTCATTTCAAAAATCACCCCAATTGATTTTTTACAAGCGAAAAATTTGTTTCGTTTTTGTGGTTTCAGCGCCCCAAATTGCAATTTTTTATATTACATGGGTGTCCAGCAACCATTCGAACAAACTTTTTTCACATTGTTCAGCAGGCCAAAACTAACAAAATAATGCAATAATAACAGGTGCCCTATTTCACTTCGTTTAGTGTCTGTCTGTCTGTAAAGTGTTTTCCTTGGGGAAAAAAATTACTACGGTACTCAAAAACCACTTAAGATACAGAATTTCAAACTTAAAAGTTATGTTAACCTAGTGTTGGTCCTTTTCAGTTAAAAAAATAAAACAAATACCTCATTGCATTTCAAAATGGCGGCCGTTCAAAATTTTTCAAATTGTATTAGCTTTGAAACGGCTACTTTGAAAACAAATTCACCAGGATAACTTTTTTTAGCATATTTTGTTTACCAATTCAACAATTTTTATTTCAAAAAGATTGAATAACAAATTAACTGAGTTACAGCCACCCAAACGTAAAAAACAGGTTAAATCCATGCATTGCAAGTACATACAACAATGTAGTACCTTTTTGAAACAAAATTGCTGAAATTGGTAATAGAAAATACGCTAAAAAAAGTTTATCCTGGTGAATTTGTTGTCAAAGTAGCCGTTTTAAAAGCTAATACAAATTTGAAAATTTTGAACGGCCGCCATTTTGAAATGCAATGAGATATTTGTTTTATTTGTTTCACTGAAAAGGACCAACACTAGGTTAACATAACTGTTTAAGTTTGAATTCTGTATCTTAAGTGGTTTTTGAGTAGTAATTTTTTTTCCCAAAAAACACGTACAGACAGGACAGACTCTAAACGAAGCGAAATAGGGCACCTGTTATATTGCATTATTTGTTAGTTTTTGGCCTGCTGAACAATGTGGAAAAGTTTGTTCGAATGGTTGCTGGACACCCTGTATAAGGACACAACCGGGTTTTTCTTGAAATCGATATATAAATCTTCCCTAAGCAAGAAATCGAACGTCAACCACGCTAATTTAGGTGAAGGTCGAAAAAGGAAAGTATCCAAAACGTTAAAAATCTAAACTATATTTTTTTGGATTATATTTTTTTCCTTGCTTCATTACACTTAACAATGGTGTGCCAAGCTAAAAAGTACTATCTGAGAAGAAAACTATAATTTCATATTTCAACTCTTTTTGCTACCCACCCTTTTCGACCTCAATCCAACACTAGCATAGTTGACTAACCAATTTATTTTATAGGGGGATTTGCTGGTCTGGCTATCTTAATACAATTAGATTACATCTATAACAATAATAATAATATTAGAAAATAGGAATTAGTAATTCATATTGCAGTATTGCATCACACGTTTTTATATAGAGTTTATGTTGTAAATTATATCTTTACGCTCCTCTAGTACGTAAAACATGATTTCACACTTCTCGCGTTTAGTTGTTTTTACTAGTCGATATATGTGGCTTTGGGCTTTATATATTTTATTTTTTTATTTGATAAATCCCCCAAGCTTAATTATAATTAAATTATACAAAATCACGTCATCTTTTTGGGCCCCTTTTCTTTAATACTTTAAACAGATTTTACATGGAGAATATATATGTGTATTAAAATGTTTTTGTTTTGTATATGAAACATTTAGACTTCAAAGCACTACCTAAACTTTAACTAATTTTGAATAAAAAATCTTAAATTGAATGAATTCTTATTACTTAAAAACGACCTTTTACGTAATAAACATTCATCAAATTGTAATTGGTATATCGTTTGGAAAATCAAATAAAAAATTTCGTGGAGAACACGATTGGTAAATATGAAAATAAAGCCTTGAAATGGGGGGCTGTACATTTTGAAGTACAGCGCTTTTAGCGTGTTCAGATCATTGCGTGCAATGCCCAAACGCGTACTCGCGTGCACACGCGCGGTGTTACTCTGCAATGTCTCGGTGTTTCAGGAGAAAAATTTATAAAACTGTTGAAGAAGGCCAGTTATTTCACTGTATTTAATAAGCGTTACCTCAATTTTCTAAATCATATGATCAGAACTTGACGAGCACCATGAAACTCAAATGAGGTATAAAATGAGTAAAATAAGGTCTCGAAGCAATGGTACTGACTTCATTTGAGTTAATCAACTGTAAATATATGCAGTGAACTATTTATTAAGGCTCCAACAGAGTTATCTTCAAATAAATCGTTTGCACGGGGGTTATACGGGGTAGTTGTTGGGGGGAGGTTGGGGATTGAGAAGGTAAAATGGTTGTGGGGGGGGGTGAGGGTGGTTGAGAATATATCCGTTTGTCTGTCCATTTGTGCATACATTTTGGAAGAAAGGTCGTATAGACTTGAAAACTACGTGCAAAGGTTCCTTTTGGTCAACTAAGGAATCTTATTGGGTTTAGTGTTAAAACAATAAACATCAGTGTCTGTCCATCTACCCGGATGTGTTAGTAACAAGTTACATTCTGTCGAGTCCTTTGTACATTTGAACAGTTTATGTTTATGTACGACATAAAGCAGTATAAACAACATTATTTTATATTTTTACAAGTTTAACATTAAAACAATTAAAATTTATTGAGAATTTGTTCGGACACTGGAGAACTTAAAATTTTTTTTGGTAAGAGAATCTAAAATACGTCCTGTAACAAAATATTTTTGATTGTACTCATTACATCTTATACTCAGCCGGATTGTGCTAGTAAACCAATTTATAATTAAAAGGGCAAGGAAATTGCAAAATTTGGACACGTATCCAGTTTAGGAAAACACTCAAAAGGTGTATCAGATGAAGTATAATTTACCCTGCCCCAGGGCTTACTTGGTACAAAGAAGAAAATTGCAATAGCTTATCGCCCCGAGGGAATATTCTAGTAATCTCATATAGTAACTTTACATTATGCACGTGTTTTTATAAACCTGTAGAGACTGGAGTTTTTTAGATCCTCTTTTTTGACGTGAATATTCTGTTTATAGTATCCGAGAAGTTAAGAACCAATTTGTACTATATACGCACTCGGCATGGTTTTTCTTAAAATCGATAGTGTAAAATTTACCCTAAAACAAAAGTCGATTGTCGGCCTTGCAAATGTTAGTGGGGTCCAAAATAGGAGAGTACTAAAAGAGTTAAAAATAAGAAATTAAATAGTTTTCTCATGTTACATTTTGCCTTTCTTGATAGACTTAAAAAAAAACCCATTAGACACATGAATAACACATAGTGGTGGGAAGGGTTTGATTGATTAAGAAAGTTAAATTCAGCTCTAGAACACAATTGAATGGATAAAACTTCTGTACAAAATTTTAGAAAACTCGGTTGCTCCACCGTGATTAGAGATCGTCTCAGAAATATCGTAGTGCACTCAATTGTGTATCTGATGAGGCAATGAGAACACCTGTTCATCTTCATTACGATTGCTCATAGTCTAGTTGTCTGATGTCGAAACGGTTGTAGAGCTGGTTCGTCGTCGACTGTTACGGATCTCTTCAGATCAATGTTTGATTCCATATTCCAGGAGTCAAATCTGTCATCTGTCACAGCGTTAGACTTCAGACGCTGCATTAAGTGGAAGGTGAACTGGAGCTGAACCTAACATTCTTAAATAAATAACAGTTGTATTGCCTTTGAATAAAGAGATAGTAAATCACCACATCCACGGCATGTATACAGTCAGTTGACGCTGATTTTCATGTTTATTTACACGGTAACTGTTGGTTGGTTTTTAAGTCTTTAAAGCTAAAAATATATGATCTGACAAAAAAAGTATTGTTTCATATTTTTAACAGGAACCTTCGGCTCCTGGGACTCTAACACTTGTCTAAGCACCTGAACAAGACAACCAATTACTTATTAAATATTTCATCATATATATCACACTTTCATATTGAATTTACACTCAAACTGTTAACACAGTGTACGTATGGTATATCCTTATCAGCAGTTAAGTCAGTGTTACCTCATAATACCCAGTGACCCTAGACGCAGGCGTTGCAGAGGTTAGCTCTAATAAAAATAAAAGAACTTGTATTCCCTCCCGGGAAGTGGGGCAACATTTACCGTGGGAGCAGACCTCCTGCCTCGACTCCCTCACGACATCTCAGTGTTTTCTCTTGCCTTCTCCCCTATTACCTTACATTTTTAATTAATCAAAAGGGTGGATGTCTCATAAGATTCTTAGTTTTAGTAACACTGAAAGAATTTAATAAAATAGAGGAATTAATTAACTAATATTATTTGCTCAAGGTGGACAAGCAATTTTAAATAGTTATAGCGATCGTTACGTCTAATTAATTTTTAAAAAATAAAGCGTTTCTTGCAGTTTTTATTGAGATACTGTCTTTTGTACATAAGGAAGAAAAAAATATATTTACAAATTAAGTACAAAAATACGCAGGAATTTATTAATGCGTAAAAATTAGAATTGTTTGATAATTATATTAAAAAGTCACATGGTAAGAATATGATACTAGTGTAAACCTTCGGAATGCAACAACGTAAAGGAAGTTAAAATATCAGAAAAATAGTGGCATACTATTATCATTTATTAACGTTGTATGTTATACATTATTTGGTCTGTGCACTGACGTAGCAATTCAATTACACTGTTGGAACCTCTTGTCAAATTAAAAATTTATAAGGTTAATAAATAATGAAGTGTGTATGAAATTTTATCAAGGAACTTTCATTCATACACTAAAAAGAAATATAATAGACTTTAGTCAATGATAAAATTCACCAGTACTTCAGGGCACTCTTGAGTTGTAGTACCCTCGTTAACTTACCGGAACTTTTATTATTTGAACAATGCTATCTGACCTAACTTACTGAAAAAATGTGAATGTATCTTGTAAAATATTGCACTTTGAATTTTGCATGAAGCTTCATTCCTACATAGACAAGAATGAGTTAGTGATGATGTTGGAGATCTATGGTTAGGCATGTTGGTGGGGGTGGGCGTAAATGTCGTAGGGATGTAAACATTCTTTTCTATGTGATTCGAATTTCTGCCTGTTTGTTCACAAAGAGTTCTAGAGAAAGAAATAGGCATGTAGATTTCAAAATTTTACTATACTATATATTGGCCAGCAAAATAATAATAACATTCAAAAGCGCGCTCGAAAATTAACCAGTCGAAGCTCTTAACGCACAATATTTACGAAAGTCGAATGAAGTGAATGGAACCCGACAAATTCAGATTTAATTAACCTCCGCCATTCACGGTGTTTGTTAGGGCATTCAGATCCGTTGAATTGAGTTCGTGTTTGGGGAATTGGACAACTCTCATTGGCAGAAATGGGAAGTAGTAGTCCAAAGCCGACAAAATTGACGTTTGATTTGTTTGACCTAGTCTATTTCGAGAGTTACGATTGTGTTTGCATTTCCAATACAAGCCGCCATGTTGTACAGTTAGATTTAATGTAGGTACATGATCAATAAAGGTATAAGTATGGCATTGTATTATACCTTTGTTCATTTCGTTTGTATCGGTGTCTCCGTACCAATTGTGCAAATATTATTTGGTGATTTGTTGAACCACAATGAAAATGTACATAATATAGTTTAGAATTTTGATATTTTTTCCGGTTTTTATTCAATTTAGCGTTATAGTTGGTTGAGCTTTAGTGATGCCTTTTACTCGAGGTCTGCACAAATTTTATTTTTATCTCTAGAACGAACTTTCCTATGGACGAAATTTTGCATGAAGCCTCATTTCTTTATGGGAAACATTTAGTTCAGTGATACTGCATGTCACTATATAGAATGTGGCTGAGCGTTAGCGAAAAGTTTTACATTGGCCTCACAGGTAACCATGATGACAAGAAAATAAATCAATTTGTAAAAAAAAACCTTTTAGAATAATTTGAGATTTTACAATCATATGAACACTTGGCCTACTATCTAGAAGATATCTAGAGAAACGGTTTCATAAGTAGAGTTGAAAAGTTATTTCTTCATAAACAAGAACGAGTTCTATAATGGTTCAAACCCATTCTTGGAATTTGGCTAACCGTTATTGGAGTGTTTCACTTAGTAATTTAGCATTGCTTTGTCTGCCAGGAGCATTTAGAGATTTTTTATGTATGATTGCTTGTACATCCTGCACATTGAGAATAACATGAGCTATATAGAGTGAATTGTGCTCGTGACTTCCATCCTCAGCAGTGATAAGGCCTGGACTGGAATCCAAGTAGCTTTTGAGTATGTTTGAACCCTTTTCTTTCCATTCTTTTTTTCTGTTCTTTGTTTTTGTATGTATTATAACCTCCCTCACTTGACGAAGAGGATAGATCCCAATCCTCGAAACGTTGTGTTATACCTTTAGTAACATACAATAATGGCACATGTCCGAAATCCTGTTATCCTTTCAAAACCTTCCATCGTGAATAACAAATTTTAAACAAAAATGACCATTTAGTGTTTTTAACCCATCCATAAACTTTCCACTACTGGTAGTAATCTACCAGGAAAATTTCTACAGCTGACGATGATTGTCTTACAGAATATCTCAGTAATCGATTTCACGAATAACTAAGTTATGGCTTATACTATGCAAATTGGTTCTTGGAGCCTGGACCATAGTTACCATGGGTCTTTGAGTTACAACAGTAACGGTTCTAGGTACAGACAGTGTTACGTAGTAAAAGGGTTTACATTATTTACTTGTACCTGCTTATATTGTCATTTAAGTTTGGAATTTTAATTGAAGGCGCTAGTTAAATAATTCAGAATTAACTAAAAAATCAATATTGCCAACAGTAAATACTTTGCTCTTAACTTTCTTACAAAGTTGTAACTTGTTCAAGCTCACATCAAACAGTGGAGCCATGTAACAGCTATTAAATATGCGAGTTCACCTGAGTTTAATATGGGAACATTTGCTTTTATTCAACATTATAACATCACAGTTCATAGGTACACCTATATAAGATTTTTTAGTTACACGTTTTTTGTGCTATTTATTTCATGTAGGTTATGTGATTGTGAACTTATTTTATTGATTGTGAAACTTTTAATACACATATTCGTTTCGCACATTTACTTTATAAAAAACAATTTTTATTTGCAATTATTTACTTTTAAAACCGAAAAAAATATGTAAATAAATTCATAATTCCAAACATGTTTTTCCAGTTTTGCAGTTGAAATCCTATTATTTACAATTCTTTAATACATCCTTATGTTATTTTTCGACTGAATATATTTAAAGATAGTTTAAAACTAAGCATTAAATATGGTTCATTAAAGGACATACAGTACTTACAAGTTCGTTTAGCCGAATTCCGATCTTAGAAAACGATTTAGACCTGAAATTTTGCATGAAACTTCATTTATATATAGGCAACTCTGAGTCCAGAGATTGTGGATGTCACTCTAATGAAATTCAGTTGAGAGCATTAGCAAACATTTTTATATTGGACGGCTAATCATGATAGGAACAAGAAAATAGCATAATTTGGGTAGAATCAAATGAGATATTAAACCCATGAAGCTTAACTGTCCTAACGCACACAACATCATAATTAGGTACTTGTGTGTTAGACTATCATTTTAAAACATCTACGATACCCAACTGAAATCTATGATTACAAATGTGCATGTATCATGTGGTAAGATATCTCAGGACAGATTTCACCTATATATTTTAAATTTCCATGTAACTTTATTTGTAAGGTGAATGCGCATTGGTATTGCAATTATCATTGACACAATTTCTCTTTTTCTGCCGGAGCGATGTAACAATTTCTTTTCTGTATGTTTGTCTGTCTGTCTACCTATTTGCAAGTAGTCTCTAATGAAAAGAGTAATAGACTTGTAACATCAATGAGGTCTGTTATGCGACTCGTGGTGTTGCATACTCCTGTTTTGTAATTCAAATAGTGAACGTAGATTACTACAGTACAATTGTTGTACCGTACACAATGACTACCGTACAACTGCTGTACAGTACACAATGACTACCGTACAATTGTGCACCTGATGAGACATTATCTTGAGATAGATTTCACCTATAGACTTTAAATTTGCAATTAACTTCATTTCCACAAAGACTTCAAATAACTTCAAACTTCATTCAAATTATTGGAGTCAAGTCACAGCATCAGATTTTCGCAGGAAGCAGAAGGTGAAATGAGGCTGAACTAAACACATTGTACGTAGATTGCAAATAAGATCTAGGACTATGATAAGGAATGTTCTAATCGTACCTTTTGATCACGTTTCCAAATCGGGAATTAAAAGGTTGAAGGCTGTAGGAACCTTGTGTTCTCTCTACCTTAAACACTGTTGAGCACGATTAAACTTTTCGATTCTTAGAGAGTGGTTGGTTCATTAATGGGGCGTAATTCTACTATATCCCGCAAAATTCATAAATTACTCTGTTTAAAATCAAATCAAATATCCTTTATTTCCATCAGAAATATAATATGCATTGGATTGCGTCATAAATATTACAAAAATACAAGTACAGTTTACATCTATACATACAGACTATTTATTTCCAATAAATTCACTGAGGTTGTAGAAACATTTTTCTATTAAAAAAGCCTTCAGTTTTCTCTTAAAGACCATTACATCATTTACATTCTTTAGGTCCGGTCCACAGGAAGAGAATTATAAAAAAATTATGGCATTATAAAAACAGTGATGTTTGAAAATAGAGGTTGCTTGGGGGGGAATATTTAATTTGTTGCTATTCCTGAGATAGTGTCCGGACTGTGGAATTAGTGACTCGAAAATGCCCTGGTTTTGCTTAAAAATTACCAATGTGTGGTAAATATGGATACTTGGAAAAGTAAGCAGTTTGAACTTCTTAAAGTGTGATTTGCAGGATTCTGATTGACGGATGCCAGCAACAGCTCTCACCGCTTTCTTCTGCAAAAGAAAGACATGGTTTGTTCTGCAATTTTCAAAACCCCAAATTTCAACAGCGTTTGAAAGGTAGGGATAAAATAATGCAAAATATGAAGTCAGAAGCACATCGGTGCCCGTGAAAGATGAAAGTCTACGAAGAACAAAAATACCAGCACAGACTTTACGTGCGACATGATTTACATGAAAGGAGAAGCTAAGATTCCTATCGACGATTAGGCCTAAAAACTTGACCAATTGCTCAGAACAATGCAAAATCAGTAGCAATTTGAAAAAATACCTGGGTAATAATGGTAATAAGATTTTAACTTAGGTTTTGAATCTTAAGATCCAAAACGTTTGCACGTGAACAAAATAAAAGATACTCATTTCGTCAAGATTTTGCACATGATGCAATTACTTTTGCTAACATACTAACACGAAAGATAATCGCACGGCAGAATTCAAGTCAGGATGAAGGACTTCCCGTGAGCGCCTTAGTGGATATCTTGAACTGGAGATAAACTTTTAATTTACCGATATTTATAATTTCGAATTGGTGTTTAGAGTTAACGAATGTGGAGATTAACACAAAATTAAAACTCTCTAAGTCAACTCGCTCTAAAATCATCGTCTATAGCCCTACTGACAGACACAGAAGGTTCGTCATTAACTGATGGGAGAGGGTCCGGTAAGCGCTCAGCTCAATTAATCTGCACAGTGGCTAATTTTACATTAAACGAGTTAAGCCAAGAACATAGATTTTACAGTAACAAGGGTGTACAATTTCTAATATAAATGAACATAACCTAGTTCATGGAGTACAGACGCGAGCAAAACGGTGCAAATACATAAAATAGGGAGTACCGATTGCCGAGTGTTCTAAATCGTTGGACTTTGAGTCTGAGTTAGAGATATCGCAGGTTCTAATCCTGTCTGTGACCGTTGCACTTTTTATCAGTACCATCAACCTTGTACTGAACAGACTCTCCACATTAATCTGACTGATAAGACCCTCGCACAGGCCAGTGGCACTTGAGGACGGACAGAATAAGGCTAAAAAGGTGATCTGACTCTCCTTTTTGCAAAGAAGGCATAATCCAGTGATAAATATTTATTGATTTTAGAGCATTATCCTAAGCATATGCACGCATTTGTTTGAGTTGTCTGTGTAACACTGTAAATTCATTGGAACGCAACGTTACTTTATAAAACCGACAAACACCTTTATAGTCCGTTCTTGACAGATGGGCAAGAGAATTAGTTAACATAAACCTTCAAACTACCATACATGAGATACGTACTCCACTAATCTCATTTTCATCTGCAACCCCAGTTAACAAAAGACGGTAAACTCCCTTTATTACGTTAGCTTACTATAGAAAATGCATTGTAAATTAGGCTAAAATGTTCAACTTTGTACGAAACCAACCAATCCGGCAAAGTAATTTCATTAAATGTTAGTGGAAGTGTCTTATGACAAAATGTTTTATTTATTTACTTTTACTTGTTTATTTAATTTGTTTTTCTTCTATCCAAAACGTCTGTCAATGAAAACAAGAAAAATGGAGATCCCAACGTGGCGATTTTTACAATTTTCAATACCGATGTAGAGATAGTTAAAGTTCACCCCAAATTTTAACCCTCTTGGGTCAACTCGTTCGGCAGAACGGACGGACAGACGGAAATCGGATTACGTCATCAGCAGGTGACGGAAGAGGCTCCACCTGACGCTCAGCCAATAACAGTTTAAGATTAGGGCAACGTAAATAAAGTGTATACAATAGTTTCCGACGTTGGGAAGCTATAGAGAATGAATATCTCGACAATGCAATATCCGCCGGTTTATGTCCCAGCATTACTTGTTTACTGCTCATAGCGCATGGCTGCCAACCTCGCCGTATAAATGTCTAGAGTGACAATTCATTTCCTGTACATATTAGTGAACGTATAGTAGTCTGTTACACAATTTATTTTGAAACTAAAACAATCATTTACTACTATGTTTTGTATTATAAAATAAATATTATATAAATAAAAATATATTGATGGTTGCAACACT
This sequence comes from Homalodisca vitripennis, assembly GCF_021130785.1. Classification (NCBI taxonomy): domain Eukaryota; kingdom Metazoa; phylum Arthropoda; class Insecta; order Hemiptera; family Cicadellidae; genus Homalodisca; species Homalodisca vitripennis. Next base: position 18,584,538 of record NC_060210.1, read on the forward strand.
TAAGTATTATTTATTTTTGATATATGAGAGTTAAGTTGTAGTTGTATAAAATTGCGAATGGGGTAATATTACAAAATATTAAAAAAGTACTCAGTTAGCATACACATTTTCGGCGATTTTCTCATTGCACCATAGAGTGGTTGCCCGAAAGTACATCAGAAACATGGTTAATAAAGTTCAGCCTAATTGTATAAATGGCAATAGCCAAGTTTCACAAACGTGATTCTATGTTTATTGAAATTATACGTTATGTTTATATATATATATATATATATATATAAAACATATAATTTCAATATACATAATACAATTTCAATAAACATTTTATATATAATACATAAAATATATAAATATTTTATATATATACAGCAGTATATAGCAGTATAGTAATTTAAAAAATAAGAAAAAATTAACAATTGGTTTAATTCATACAAAAACCTCTATAATACCCTATGCAGTAATATTATTAACAGTAATTCGGGTTTGTATTTGTTGTAAAATCTGATTTTTATATGGTAAAGTAATTTATGACAATATATACATACAATAGTGTCGTAGATAGTTAAAAAACGTTATTTGAAAATATAATATTTAGTTAAAAATTACGTTTCGTAAAATTAAATACTTTAAGTTCGTTAACATTTAAAAGTTTATAAATTATTGCATTCTTAAAAACGTAATAAATTAATGTACTCGTTTTTAACAAGAAAGCAAGCCTTCTAATTGAAATGTTGTAAGTACACCTCTTTTGAACTCTAGAACTGAGCTCAAAGTGTAAAGAAACTTTAACGAGTCTTAAATTACTTCACTATATCACAAATTATATTTTACAACTAATTCAAACATTAATGACTAGTAATAATATTACGGTATAAGCTATTATAAAGGGTTTCTATTAGTTTAACCAATTATTATTTTTTTCGTATTTTTAAAATTATATTAACTTTTGTAGTAGTTTCTGAACAGCTATTGCATTATGCCGATTATAATATGTTGCTATGTTAAAGAGATATGTTGCTTGTTTTAAGAACTAATCCACAAAGACACAATATTTGTTCTATTACAGTTATCGTTCATTACCAGTTCTATACGAAATGGTATTGCTAATTTTTACAGTACATAGTTAAATACTGAAATAATGTTTTATGTCAGAGCAATATTATTTTTATATTTCCGGTACGTAGTTATGCGAGTTGGTGATAAAGACGATAAAATAAACCTAATCACGGACCTTACTCGGGATTACTTTATAAATGTTGTCACAAAAAGGTAACAACAGTAAGGATACAAAGGAGCTAGAATTGAATGAAGGACTAAGTGCTTTCTTTGTGTCGCTTAGGGTCATTCCTAAAGGACAAAGGGACTCGGCAGTCCGTGGACGCAGGACCGCCATTGTGTCCCTTTTGTCGTACCTTGGCATCATATTACTGTACACACAGAGATAGACCACTGAAATACCGCAGTGAGTCAATGGGAATGTGGTGTTATGAATCACAATATTCGAGGGTGATCAAATTTTGAAATAAGTGCAACTGCGAGAATTTCAACAAAACTGTTTAAACAACAAATTTCCGGTACAGGAAATTCTAATAGTGATGCATTCAGTACAGAAAAGAACAGTTTTATGCTTAAACTTATGAAGAATACCGACTTTTCTTAGTGTACTTTTTTTCTTTTCTTTTTTTTTTTTAAAAAAAAAGGAGAAGCCGATCTCCTTTTAAGCCTTATTCTACCCGTTCTAATGGGCCACTGGCCTGTGCGAGGATCTTATCAAACAGATTAAACGGGAGAGTCGATACAGTACAAGGTCGATGGTACTGATAAAAAGTGCAATGGTCACATACAGGTTTCGAACATATCGCTATATCTAACTCAGACTTGAAGTCCAACGCCTTAGACCGCTCGGACAACGGTACTACTATGAAGTCTAATTCAAATTGGTAGTATGGGGATTTGAAAATATCATGAAATAGATAATTCATGGTAAATGTATTTTATTATTACCGTGTAAAGTTCCATATATCGCAGAAAGTTATTGCAGGTTTATTTTTATTACTTGTTAAGTCCCCAAAGTTTTATTTAAGCTCATTTTAAGTGAGGTGTAATGAACATTTTTTAAATACGTAACTGGTCCGAATTAGGGTTCGAAAAAAACCACGGGGAGCAATCAACGTTAAAGAGATTTAAAGAGAGAATGTAAAATGTTGTGTCAGAATAGTTACTTAATCTTAAATATATTTTTTGTGACTCATTCACTTCGATGCCCGATTCGGAATTCCGATGCACTGGGGTGACAATCCGTAACGCCACCACTCAGCCACCTTCGACGGCAAATTCAAAGTGTTATTGCGACATCACGAGTGTTGAGGTTCAAAGACGTTAGAAAATGGAATTGGAAACGCACCGGCAAAGAAAGAACTTACATAGTCAAAGAGAGCGGTATGCAAAGGGGAACCCCTCCAACAATGAACATGTCCCTGTATTGATCCACCATTGTACACCCTGGGAAACCATACATTTCATGATAGTAAAGAAAACTGGACTTTTCCGGATATTTGCCATCAATTCTGATTTCTTGTACCAGTGAACAATGGTAAATGTCCGGAAATCCTATTGTCTTTACAATCATTCCATCTTTCAAAAATTCAAACAAATAATCCCACGATAAATGCACTTAAAGTGCTACAAATAACATTAATAGTATTTACATTTTTAGTCAAACCAAGGAAAACTTCATTTTTGTAGACTTAAAATCAGAAGATAATTAAATTAATTTTTATAACTTTCTTTAATAGACCTCAACTCAGGCTAGTGCTCCTCTAAGGGCGGGTATAATAAAGCTTAAAAAACGGGCTATCCATTGTTAAGTATAAATTAAGTAGATTAAAAAGAGGGATTTAATGGGGTATACATAATAAAAAAATAATTGTATGGCTTCTTATGATTTTAATATAATTAAGAAACGATTTTCATTGTTTACAGAGCTATTTGGTAACAGTAAAGAGCCTAAAATAAAATTATACACTTAATATTTTGTAGTCATTCTTATATTCATAAGAGATTCTTCTATAGCATATTAAATATGTATATCGTAATAAATTATATGTTCCCGAATATCAAAATTTTATATATATTGAAATATTCGGGTTTTTGTGTATATATATAGGGGGGGCTTCAAATGTGTAGAGTAGCCTCGCACCTCCCTGTCCTCTTGAGGTTACAAAATTTGAAACCTATCATTATCAATTTCGTTTTTTGTAGCTAATAAGAATACCGCACACAGATTTTATATATCTAAAATAACAAAAAAAGTTAAAAGGGGGTTCAACTTACTTTTAAATCACTCCCTATATATAAAATGTGTGGTCCAACCAAAACGCACGATATTAATTGTAAATAAAACAAACAGTTTTCGGAGAATCATCTTAATATTTTTCATTGTGATGGAAGGATCTATGACAATTATGTGGGAAACAAAATATCCTCCTCCAAATGCTTGCCACGGCTTCTGTGGCATAACTATCCGATGGTCGATATTTTTAATAACTCTGAGACACAATTGAGGTTCAATGTCGTTAATGTGCCCAGTTATCTTATCCTTTGGCTTTTGAATATATAATATATATATTATATATATATATATATATATATATATATATATATATATATATATATTATATATAAACACAAGCAAGTCTGAGATTTTTGCCCTGAACACAAAATGCATGCAGGGGAAATGTCTCTGTCAACCTGTCTACCGCTGTGACACGTTTGTTTGTCTTTGCAATAACAACGTCTAGACTAGCTCTACCCTCGCCAATACTTTTTATCCCTTCAGTTATTGGATAAATTGGTAATGCCATTTAAATTCTTGCAGATACTTCATCATTCACCTATATGATTTTAGGAAATGTTTAGAATGGCCACGACCACGAATAGCATGAATTATAGTAATTTGTATTTTATAAATATAATAATAATATTGACGTAACGGAGTTATTAAGTTATTTTCATTTCAGTCCAAAAATACAGTAATGGTTCAATAATTCGTTTTATTATTTTTCTGGTTATAAGAATCTTGTTTAATTTTCGTGAATTTTATCAATAAGGACATTTTGAGTGTAATGTCATTGGAAAATAATAACCAAATATTGATTACATTTATTTATATTATTTCCCATTCAATTCATAAGAATTGTTCATTTAATCGCAATCATTTATTTTTATTTTGTAATTTATACTTACGTAATGTATACACACAATTTACTTATATTATAACGAGGTGATATACTATAGTAAATAATACTTTTATCAATATAAATTAGGATTTATTTAGTTCTAATAATAAATTATATAGACTACTTACAAATAGGTTAGCCTCAAATGTGACTTTAGCTCTAGGTATGTAACAGTATATCCAAAATTTATTAATTATAACCTGAATTAAATTTATTTTTATTTAATCAATTCCGTGAGTTAGTAAATAGAAATTAAACATCTTGTACGACACCAATATTATTTAATTAAATTATTTTAAAAATATTTACGATTGGGTACTAACTGTTTTCCCTTAAAACTTTTAATATAGTTAAGTCCAGTTAATTATAAATACCACTGGCCTAGAAAGGACGCTTTGAAACACAATATTCTAAAGTTTTAACGACGTTAAATGCTTATATCCAAGGAATGTGATATTGGCGTTTCAAAATTCCGTCATCAGGGAAACCGTCAACATACTTGTGGCGTTCTACATAGAACTATTTTGTTTCATCGTAATTTGAACAGCGTGACATTCTGACGGCTCATAAATATTTACCTCACCGTTGCGTGGTTATTATCAACGTTTGTTTATGGGTTTGATGTATTTTACAGCGATTAGAATCAAGAAGCTTTTGAAAATTGTATTTGAATTTTATTTCTTACTAGCTGTTTCCCGCGGCTTCACACGCTTTTCATAAACTTTGCCCGTGTATGTGCTCTTCTGGTTCAAGTAAATTATATTTACGACGCCGATGTAGAGTTTGCCTTGTTGCCACCGTTAAATAATTGTATATGTATGTTTATAGCCACTGTACACACGTACATGTACTTTATTATAAAGTGGTCTGACACTCAAGCTTTAAGTTCAACCAGAAATTTATCTTAAATATACATCATAAATTAGCGCATTCAAATAGTGTTTGGCTATTTTACATACAGAACTGTTTCTAATTGCAGTTTATAGTGTGCAGGCGCTTTGAACACTTATTTTTTGCAGCGCCGCCGCCTGGTGGCGAATTCAATGAATGGGCTCAGCCTATAAACCTTCTCCGTGGAAAAGTACAGATACATACAAATTTCATAATGATTTCAAATAGTATATACACACACACACACACACACACACACACACACACACACACACACACACACACACACACACACACACACACACACACACACACACACACACACACACACACACACACACACACACACACACACACACACACACACACACACACACACACACACACACACACACACACACACACACACACACACACACACACACACACACACACACACACACACACACACACACACACACACACACACACACACACACACACACACACACACACACACACACGCACGCACGCACGCACGCACGCACGCACGCACGCACGCGCACACGCACGCACACACGCACGCACGCACGCACGCACACACACACACACACACACACACACACACACACACTAATAGTACTAAAGATATATAAAGTAAAGAAAAAATGTGTTTCTAAGCAGAATTCACAAGAGCAGAATTGAATTTAAAACATGTTTTATGTAAATAAATTTAAATACAACTTAGAGCCAATATTAAAAACGTGCCTTTTTAGACATTTTCCTGGAACTTTCAAAATATAAACTATTTCAATGGGAAAACCTAATTCAGTTAGGGTAGTAATGATGATTATTCTTTTATACCGCTACGCAATATTGATATCTTTAACATTATGGTGAATACGCTGAGCTAATTCTGAACATTTATGTAATTCTAAATTTTATTGTGAGCCAAAAACGTATGAAAATCAGTAGATCAAGCCCTGCTTTCTCTCCTGATCTGGGTCTAACACAGAGGTAAAACTTTTCATCCAAGTTAAAAGATAGTGCTGCGCTTTTTAGTTCTAGTGTGTTCTGTGGAGTTAATTCTGGGATTTAAAGTATTGCATCGTATGTTTTGAACTACAACGTTTTGAGCTACCTTAGTCTTTGGAAGTAACGAAAAAACTTTTAAAACCCTTTAAAGAATATAACTTTAATTAAAGTGATACAGAGTCTTAGGAGTTAGTTGTAGAACTTTCTGATTTTAGTTTTTAATATTTTGTAAAGTCAACCTACGTTTTACGAATTCATTTTAATTGTTTATATGAGAATAGTTTATTTCATGGTAATTTCTCATTAGTACTTCCTTCTTTACCTAAGGAAAGTAATTTGTAATTCAAGATCTATACAGAATAAGGAAGTTTGACTGAAAGAACGGTATATTATTATAGATTGAAATTTTCATGCTTAAGTTAAAATCTGCTATCCTACAATTACTATTACTAGAATATAAGTTTGGCCACCTATAGCATTAAATGCTAGTTAAGTGTCTAAAAGAAGAAACTTTCTCTTTTCATATTCTTTAATTCTCGAAAAATGGAAAAAGGATTTAAATCAGCGATTTAATTGTATCAATTGAATTGTCAAATTTAAATAAGCGATTTAATTTGAAAGTTTTCGGCGAAAAGTGAGGCGAAGAACTGAATCATACTGCTCTTTAAGTTCAGATATCACACAATAGCATTTCCAAACTATGTACATAAAAATAATCAAGATGAGATCTCATTAATGATAATGGTTTTATGATGATGACATTAGAGATGTTGGCTAGCTCGGTAATGTGTGCTCTGCCATATTTAAAAATATCTTTAGTTGTGTTTAGTTGTTTATAGTTACAATGTCATCGAGTGTATTTAAACCTGAAATAATACCTAAATTGTTTATTTCATTCTTAAAACTCCAAAATGACATTTGTAAAACACGCACTATGGATAGTAATAATTTATATCGATTTTATCCCTCAGGTAAGAAGTGTTTAATTTTGTAACTTTCCTTGTAGCTCATTTTACAAAAATTCCTAGAGGATTTGTTTATAATTTTGCACCAATGCACCACTTTGGTTTTAATAGACCTACATAAAAGGAAAGTAACGATGGAAGGAACACGCCTTTTTTAATACTGGTTTTGAAACTGTTGTAATTACTTTTGATAGATAATGGTAGATAATAATATTTCGAATACCATTTTGTAAACATTTTTGTAAAATGGCGATTGCCGTATGTATGAATAAATAAATAAATAAGCTAATAAATTTGATTATTTCATTGTTTGCTATATGAGTCTTTTAAAGAGTGTTTAATTGTATTTATATTTCATGCAAAGCGTGGTTGTGTTTTATTTTATGGAAACATTTGTTTATATAATTCTGAAATGTTTTGTTATGCATTTAAAGTTTTTAAACAGTTTGTAGAAACACTATAACTGGATAACTGGTTAAATTGATCTGTTTTATCTATTGCAATAGGCAAATATTTCAACAAGTACATTTAGTAAGTTGTTATTGTTATGTATTTAACGAATTTTTTATCCGTAGGTGAAGCCTGCTGCAGAATTTGATTTTGAAACTACAGATTTTTCGAAAATCGCCAATACACCAGCCTTTGTTGACAAAACACTATTTATCAAAGTTTTCATTGAACATAACAAAACATCATTGATAACTGCGCCGCCTGGATTTGGAAAATCTACAATTTTGAACATGTTGAAAACATTTTTGGAAATTGAAGTATATAATACAGGAGCTCCTAAAACGAACGCTTACTATTTGAAAGAACAAGTAAGAGATACAAGGAACTATAAACTGTTTGATGATAATATGTTTAAGATTTCTGAAGATGCCAATATGATGAAGAACCATTTTGGCAAAACGCCAGTGCTTAGTGTAAGTTTGAAATGTGAGAAAACTGTCAACAGTTTTGACGATGCTTTAGAATTTTTCAAATACGTGGTGCACGATTGTTACAAGCAATACCGGTATCTGGGAAGAAGTGAAAAGTTGGGAATCGATCAGAGACAATATATCGAAACCTGGTGCGATCACAAAACTTATCGAATGTTCGGAAAACATCGGGTACTATCAGGTTTGCGAGATTTGTCCGAGTTCTTGTACAGACATTTTAACGATAAGACGGTTTTTGTTTTGATCGACGATCACGATTCGGTGATAAAAAGTGCAATGTTGAACGTGACAGATGATGGCCAGTTGGATGATATCGTCAAACTCTCTGTTGGACTGATAAACTCCTTGTTGAAAAACAACAGAAGGCACGTGCACGGAGGTCTTATCACTGGAGTTTCAGATATACCATTGTTCGGCTCAGGTTTGACTGATAAGGATGATTGTGACACTATCATGAAATACAGATTCCTCGGTGACCATCCCTTTGTTGACTTCTTCGGCCTCACAAAACACGAAGTCGACGGACTCTTAGTGTATCCCGAGCTAAAGTTAGGAGAAAGTGTGGTCGATACGGCCAAGGCGATGTACAGTGGCTTTACAAGCAAGAAAGGTGTGGAAGTTGCAAATTTGTATTCCATCTTGAATTTCCTAAAATATGGCGAAATTAAGAACTATTGGCAAACTTTCAACCCGGTGCCAAATCTCGATGAAGCGTTAAAGGTGCCATTAATTAAAAAGAGTATTGAAAAAATGCTGACCGATGACTCAATAAATATTGAAATCTCAACAAACTTAACCCTAAACGACATTATAGGTATGAGAAATTTCCTGAATAATCCTCAATCGCAGGCGGTTTCAGTAGCAATAAAGTACTTCTCGTTTCTATTCGAGGAAGGCTACTTGGCCTACGCTTTGGACCAAGGACATTTGCAAAATCAAGTAAATGGAAAAAATGCTGTAAGAATGCCTAACGATGAAATCAAAGAAATATTCACTCAAGCGCTAAAATAAACGAGTTCTCTTTAAGAAGGAAGTCTGAAGTTTTTGTTATTCGTCAAAGTAAAACACAGCCTTTCAATTCAGGTGTTTTTTTAAAACACTTTGTTATATTATGTTTTTGTTTTAGTTGCATAACAAGATTATTATTTTAAAATATTTGATTATGTACGAAATGGTCCTTCCGGTTCAATCGGATCCAGTGGGATCTGATGTATCAATGATTTATTTCTTAAAATATACTCGAAACCTTTATGGGACACAAACATGTGTTTATTACAAACAATTTAAGAAATATTAAATGCATCAAAAACACTTATTTTTTCGGTAGGTACATACATAACGGAGTTGTGGTTAAAACAAATTTAAACGGCGGACATATTGGAACGGAATGTTGTACCGAGTTGGCCAACGAAAATGCTGAGATATTTATACGATTAATGTTTGCAACATTTAGCAACATAGGCCGATGTGCACACCATTATAAAGGGCTTAACTAGTAAAACATCATGCTGCAAATTAGACCTCAAAAGGTTAATCCTAAACAAAATTGCAGCGCTCGAAAGTTTAAATACTGATGTTGTGTGTAAGTTAAAGAATGGCTGTAACCATATGTGGAGCTACAAAACTTCACACATGATTACACTGCAATAAAACTCCCCGGAAACTTCCCGAATTTTCCACTGAATTTAAAGTTTACTTTAAAACCATTGAACCTCCATCTTTTTGTAACGGATAAGCTTCTGAGGTGTGGTTTTCGGCATACTTCTCTGCTAGACCTTTAAAATTATGTCATATCAACCTGCTTGCATTAACAATTTTCTACTATCTCCTAGTGGACCATTCCCATAGAAGATTAACAGGACACTGAATACATACTTAAAGTAGGTGTATTTGTATAGTAATAATGTTCAGTTATGCCTTCACACAGTCGCACATTAGTCACTAAGTTTACTGTAGATTGACTGTAGATTGGTAGTTTCTGTCCATTTTTGGTACATGGAGTGTAAATACATGGCATCGGACTGCATAATAGTGCATTTGTAACGATAAAAACTATTTCTCCGATCGTATTGGTTCCACTGTGCTTTTTAATCTTTGAGTTAAAATGAATAAATACAACTGTGGTAATTGCTCTTAATAGAAGAAATACATTTTTTATGACATTACTTAATATTATACAAAAATTTACTAAAACTCTGATTAACGTAGTTTTGGAATATAAACTTTTACAGTTAGATAAGCCATTAAGTAAGATACACCGTCCTATGTCTACGGTAAAAGTTTGCAAGAAGTGCTATAGAAATGTACTATAAGGATTATTTAGTAAGTTATAGTACTAAGTGGTAGTGTTGTTTGGTGTCTTAATAGACTGCCTTTCAACGTAACTCAGTGGGAAAGTCAACGAGGTCCACATGCCACTTTCCAGTGGTGGCTTTTACATTTGCATTTAATGAGACCATCTTCTAAATTGCAAATGTTCTCCTTATGACGTCCTACTAATAAAGACTCAAACAAAAAGAATAAAACTCTTCTAGCAGACCGCAACTTCTAAAGAGAAATTACTATGTAAATTTAGACACGTTACACTTTCATAAAAACAAAAAATTAAGTTTTGTATTATGCGTGGTTACTGTGATAAATCATTATGGTGTGTATTTGCGTACGTTAATCTCTAATAGGGTTAACTAGAAAATGGTGAAATGGTTATCTTACAACGATTACGGCAACGGTTGTGTAAAAAATGGAGTTACTGTTTGTTTAAAGTTTGTTATTGACGATGGAAAGTTTGGAAGAGTAACTGGATTTCGGACATTTGCCATCGTTATGTTACAAAAGGTGTAACGCAACGTTTCGAATATTTGGAATCTGTCCTCTTCGTCAAGTGGGGGAGGTATTAGTACGTACACAAATAAAGAACAGAAAGATGAAAAGAAGGAAAGAAAAGTCCAGGCGTTGTCACTGCACAGGACGCAAGTCACGAGTACGAGAAACACAATTATACATCACTCATGTACGGACTAATGTGGGATACTAATAAGAATGTCGATGTCGGCTCTATCATCGGCACCGAAAATGTCATCCGATCAGTAGGGGGAGAGGTAAAGGCAACCGTTTCTGGCCCTATATTTTGGTCCTAGATCTTAGTGTCATGGTGCGTGTACGAATGTTGTTAGCATAGGTTTGGTTGGCATTATCTTTTTAGGTTTCTTAGTTAGCACTTTTTGTAATACTGGTCCCAAAGCGGTCCAACCTCAACCGAAGGTTGACTTGGCGGTTGGTCTGCTAATTATATGCATGAAGCCTCAATAAGTTTGCGTTTAATAAAAGTATCCTTGCGGCATATTATGTTGGCTTAACATGAAGTTGACTAGTTGGCCATGAGAATTTGCTGTCACTGAAGTAGGAATTGTGAGCACACAATTTACAGTATCAATTAATTGAGTAATGGACGTTTTGGATATGCTCATGCTACCACAGTCTTCTCACTGCTCTAAAATTAAAAAGACCATTAAAAATGTCTACGTTGTGAGGCAAATTTAACATGGTTCGCTCCTTAAAGTTGTTTTACTTGGAAGCCGAGAGTTTCGCGTACGCACAACACTTCAAACTAACTGGTCATTGAACATTTTATTAATTGGCTGAGCGTTAGGGAAATCCATAATCCTAGGGATGTAGCTTCTGAATCAGTTCAGCTCTAATCCGAGAACTCCAACGTATTCTATATTACATACTAGCATGTGACATAGTAACACCTGCAGTTACAGACTTGCAAATTTGCATTTAGTCTAAAACTGTACTTTAGAAACACGAGATGAGTACGTATATTGAAATTTCTCACAGTAACCATCAAGAACGCTACGCGACTTTAAATTCATTTTAAGGTGCATGGTGATATTCAATTTTGAATTTATTTGAGAAACAGAAACATTGGTAGCCATCATAATACGTAGGCATAAAAAAAAACACTAAGAAAATTTACCCAAACAATGTGGAATAATCCCATTAAAGGACATCGTGGACCAATTTCCTCAAATAGTTTATACATTAACTTGAACTTTTTCAGTATCAATAAATCCTCCCTTTCACTTACTTAGCCCTTTTTTGGTAGGATTCTCGAAAATATAAATAAACGTTTTCATCTGTTTAAAAATGTTGTGCCAGCATAACACACTTAAATGGTGTAGCATACATTGTAAACGTGCTTACTTTTGTACATTCTTTAGCTAGTAAAGGTAAGTTATGACTATTTAAAGAGGCAATGTTTGGTAACCATTACGGGTTGATCTCGCATTTCATTACTCATAAGAAGGTGCCGCGTACAAAACTGTAGCGAGATAACCCTCTACCACTGTCCAGCAGCTGCCGCAGACGATCGTGGGTGTAACAGTTTAACGCCTTCATTTTAGTATCCGCTAAAAGCTTTCTTATCTTTGTTGAAAATAGCGTCCTATCAGTTGTGGGCGCTGTAAAATCTACCGCTGCTGATGGACTTGTATTTTTTCGTTTAAAACAAAATTTTTAAAATATCTCCAGTTATAATGGCATTCTACGAGAAGATAAAATTTTTTTATAGTTAATAATAGTATCCATAATTGAACTTAGTATCTACAATGGGCAATGGTTCTTTACTTTAAACACGGAATTTAATTAGTTTGATTAAATTTTTCTTGTTTCTATAGGATTTCTTAATGAAGTTCTTTGTTCTCATCTTAACCATCTTAACCCAAAACAAAGTAGCTCCTTGTAGTATAAGTTCTTTTAATGCTATTCTTTTAAGTAGTAGGGTCCTTGAACTATATTATCCCCAATCTCCCTCCACCTCCTTCTGCAAGAAACCAAGGCTGGATATAGTTTTTGGTAGTAAAATAAAGTTTAACATTAATTAACTGTCATGCCCTCGTAGGGAAGCTTCGTTGGGTTGTTAAATTATAAATGGAATTTTCTACATTTATCGTAATTTCAGTGTATAGAAACCTCCAAAATTAGTAGATGAAGTATTCTCCAGAAAGTTCTATATTTCTCACCACGATTTAAAAAACAAATAGTTAATTTTATCGGTGCAGTACATAAACACTCAGGCTGATGTAAAAGAATCGTATGAACTAAAAAAAACTTTCCTACTGTTTAGGATTGAAAAATGAAATCTGTACAACTTACTATAAAAAGATAGGAGTACGGCACACCACGTGTCACATAACAGTCTGAGGTGATACTAGTCTATAGCTCATTTAATTATCGATATGTCCTGCGGACAGACTTACAACCGTGTAGACATAAACTACTACATCCAACTTCCGGCCACCAACACAATTGGGTGATGATTATCGAATGATAAAGAATCATCGATATTCATGACCATTCGGAGGACTGAAAGAATAATGGGACCAAATAACCTGACAGGTATTTCAAAGAACAATATGTTTGGCCAATTTCTAGCCTTAGAAATTAACGTAAAATATTAATATATAATTTAAACATTACAACAAAAGAATAACATTTACTTACTTTATTTCTTTTCAAGGATAAACGTGATTGCTTGTGAAACAAAGAAGACACGTACGTCACTGTTCTTGCCGCCACCGTCGATAACGAAGTACATGATTTGTAATTTTTAATTTATTTCCAAACACGTTTTTACTTTGAAAAACATATTTAAGAATGATGTCTAGCTGAATTACGTTTTAGGCTTTAAATTTTAACACAGAGTAGCTATACTTTTATTTGTAAAAGAAATGTATATATTACAGATTAAATAAAAAACAAAGTTTTATTTAAAGTCTTTTCGAACAGCGTAGTACTTACGATTACTTTAGCCATACTGAAATATCGTATTTCTGCAAGGCATTGATGCCGTCAAAACCACATCCATGAATTAAAACGTCATAATTTGTTTGTTTTAAGGTAAAATAGTACATGATTTTCAGTGTTTTCATAATACCAGATTTAGAATGTTCAAATAAGTCTTATCAAGTGCGTTTTTTGCAACATCGTGTTTGTTCTGACTTTTTTTTATAGCGAAACACTACTTGATTTCCAACTTGAATTCTTAGTTTTCATCTCCTCCACTAAAAACAGGATACCTCGGATTTAAGAAGCTAGCTTTTAACATTGCTCAGTGTTTGTAAAACCATTTTGATCCAAGATTTGCATATTCCTCGTCATTATTCTTGTCGTTGTCACTAGCCTTACACTAGTCCTACACAAACTCCTATAAATAATAACATCTGGTAATGACATCACTAGTCAAGAAAACTGGCAATGACATAAATTAGTAAAATGTCATATTGAATATTATTGATATTTAAAATCGATAATAATCGGATTGTGTTGTTGGCCGCTTATTATACTGTAGCCCTGAATGACAGACAGTCTTAAATGCTGCCCAGCAAAATCACATGGATGGAGATAACACCATCATTGAACTTATTCTTGTTTATGTAGAAATGAATTTTCATACAAAATTGAAAGTACACAAATGAGATCATTTTCAAGATATCTTGTGGATAGTAGGCTAAATGTCCTACGTTGTAAATTTATTGTAATCAGTTTTCTGCAAATTTATTTATTCTGTTATTTTCTTCTTGTCATCATAATTATCTATGAGGCCAATGCAGAAATATTCCCTAATGCCTAGCCGAACTCAATAGAGTGACTTCCATCACTGAACTCAGTGTTGCAAATTGAGCTTGAACCTACAGGTCGGTTCGTTTTCGTGGTATCAGACGCACAGACAAACATACAGAACTCTAATTTCTACAATCCCTCGAGTCATAAAATAACTGAGCTTAGTATAGTAAAAATATAAGAAATATTTTCAATCAAGAAATTATGTTTATGGGAATTATCCTTTTAATTTTAAAAAATTGCTACTCGGAACAAAAGAGTAAGTAAAATAAAAGTCAAAATATAAATTTATTGGCATTAATACATAACAGATTTAATAATAAACATGAGAGAGATTTTTCACTCTTTAATCAAAATGAATTTGATTCATTCTATTCCGCATTTGTGAATTACACTCTAACAAGCTTTTCCCTTGAAGCTCTATACAGTGAAGCGTAAACGTTATTCAGCCAACCGTATGATTGAGGGTATAAGAGTTTCATGAGGGAAAAAATACTTATATAGTGGCAAAATATTCTAAACCGACCTGACCTGACATATTATTGTATACAAGTAACATATCACGAAAAGAATTTTACAACTGAAAAAATGTGGAGAACTACTGATTTATCTCCACTGCTATAAATAAAACTAAGGAGATGAGTAATGTTGGTCATAAAGAAACACTGTTACTATTTATACACAATTAACGCATTAAATAATTTTACTAAAATAGGCCCTTTATTAAAATAATGCTAGATTATTAGTTACAAAAGTATAACAATACTTTACACAAATACATACAAAAATAAAGAATAGAAAGAAGAACGGAAGGGAAAGAATGGGATTTAAACATACCCAAAAGCTGCTTGGAGTACGTTGTATAGTCTAGGCGTTGTTACTGCAGATAATGTAAGTCACGAGTACGAGAAACACAATCACACCAGCAAAGGTGAAAGCGGGATACTGATTTTTCTTTTTATTCTTTATTTATGTATGCACTAATACCTCCCACACCTGACGAAGAGGATAGATTCCAATCCTCGAAACGTTGTCTTTTACATTTTGCAACCATATCGATGGTAAATTTCAGAAATCCTGTAATCCTGTCAAACCTTTCATCGTCAATACTTTGACAACAAAGAACATTGTTTGTGTTCAAACTGATTTATTTTTATATTTAGACTTAGATTTATATATAAAATCAGCACTTAGTAGAGTAGCAATTTATGGAATTCACATATTTTCTTCGAGCTTTTTGGATATGAAGATATGTTGCTACTGCAACATCCTTAACTCTAAATATTTGGTCAACGTCAACTACTATAGAACAGAATGTATTTAACATTTTGTTAGGATCTGTTAAATACGCGTTTTTTGTACAACTTCCTAATTTCACCTAAGAGACCAGTTGGTCCCCTGAAATGTTACAGAAAAAAAAACATTGAATGAGGTAGAATAATTATACAAGTTAAAAATGGAACGATTGTACAATTACCAACATTCTTATATAGTGGAGGAAATTAAGACAAGTCATCCAAAGAGGGAACAAAGTTACAACAAACCTATTTCCTGCTCCCTTAATTGAGTCTACTGATAAAGTTTTACTTGCCTTGACATTTCCGCCATTCTTCCCTTCCTTATCACGTTACACCGTTGAGTGGAAGTTCCAAGAAACAACTCTACTTCTTGTAGCCTAGATTACCACTAATTGATATTGTAGACTTCTTCGTAAAACCGATTTATTCGTCTTATCTGAAAAGTTACTTGGATAATAACTGTATTTCCTTTCTTTTATTTTGATTACAAATGAGCCATAATGGTAGTTTAATTTAGAAGTTCACTTAACAAAAATATTAAAATATTTTTGCAAGATATATTGCATGAATGATATATTCAATGTGGCGTTGTCATTGAAATCTGTCTCCTTGCAGATGCAATAACATTTCAAAGACAAGTCATGAAATTATATAGACCATTAAATTTTTTTTTTTGTGGGAACTGAGTGTATAAAGATGCTTTACGAACACAGTTTTCAAAATGACTAAATATCCTTTAAAGTATTTAGAGTTATTTGTAATGGTTTAACTGGAATGTTATATTTTCTCTGTTTTTCTCAACTAGTATTGTAATATCACATTTTAAATTAAGGTACTTTCTGATTAAACGGAGGCCACCTATTCAAAGCACGCTGCGGCTGATGTGGTTAGGTGATTTAGGTTTACTAACCTAACCTAATCTAACTTAACCTAACCTAACGGTTAGTATTTATTATGTAACTGCCCATCCAGAGTTGCTAAATTCCGTTTATTATCGGTGGCCTCCGTTTAATTAGAAAGTGCCTAAATGAAATTAAATAATTTTCTTTTTATACATACAGGGTGTGAAATATGTCTGGAAACACCTTAATACTTTTTAAACCTTAGCAAATGATAAAATCTAAAGCCTTAATCAATGTTACATTGCTACCTTAAATGCTTTGTGTACACATATAATCAATTACTATGCGTTCCTGGTAATGATTCATAAAATGTTTATTTCAGACAAAATGGCAGCCGTTGAAACGTTAAATATTTCAACAGCCGAAGCCCTTTTGTAAAAGATAAAGGCATATAAAGTGAGGTTTGCGGCATTATATTACAATAATAAAGACCTTCAAAACGATACTTTTATTTATCTAGGCTTTCATTTAATATTCTCAATACACTCCTTGCATAACACTCTGCAAAGCTTGTAGATTTGATCTGCTATGGCTAAATAGTATTAAATTGTTTCCGTAGATTTTACACACCCTGTATAAATATGGCATCGATTTGCATATTTAAAATAATTTTAACTATTATTTACATATACTTATATATCATATAAATTTGTTTATATAGATAAAGGAAAGTTGAAAATTAAATTTTGTAGGAAGAACCATTTGCAACTAAACCAAAAGAATAAAATGTAGCTACAAAATATGTTGAAACACAAATTTAGAAATTATCATAATGTATAACATTTGTTTTAATAATAAGGGATGTAATAGACTAAGTATTTGTTGAATTTAACATGCGTTACAATATTTTTAAGATAAGCAGACTACCACAGCAGTAATAAATGTTAACACATTTTAAATATGTGTTTAAGTTAAGAAATAAAGTGTAGTTATTACAATAAAAATTACTTGTCTCTAAATCCACAAGTAGTACACCATGTTTTACAAAATCCATTAAATTCAATACACGTTGTTAAAGCCATCCATCAATTTATTTCCAACACTAAACGTAATACAGTACAACAACGTCTAATTGCCTTAACAGAAAGATGTAAAAGGGCAGAAGGGTCATAAAGGGGGTAGTTCTGTGAGTATTATAGTCGATGTCCCCACATGTCGTACTGCAGTATGTATGAACATAGCTTTGGCATGGACCGTGTACAAACGTACATTTTCAGCTGACACAAGGGAATGTGTTCACTGAGTATTATACTCATTGTATCCACACACATAACAAGACTTTGTATGTACTTAGCGTTGTCACACACTGTCTACACACGTACATTATTGACTAACTCAGGAAAATGTGTTCACTGATTATTATACTCATTGTCCTCATACACGGTACTATTGTTTATATGTAGTTAGCTTTGTCACATAATATGTATACACGAACATTATTGACTAACCAGGAAAAATGTGTTCACTGATTTATTATACTCATTGTCTTCATACACGGTACTATTGTTTATATGTAGTTAGCTTTGTCACTCATTGTGTATACACGAACATTATTGACTAACCAGGAAAAATGTGTTCACTGAATATTATATTATACTCATTGTCCTCATACACGGTACTATTGTTTATATGTAGTTAGCTTTGTCACATATTGTGTATACACGAACATTATTGACTAAACCAGGAAAAATGTGTTCCTGATTATTATACTCATTGTCCTCATACACGGTACTATTGTTTATATGTAGTTAGCTTTGTCACATATTGTGTATACACGAACATTATTGACTAACCAGGAAAAATGTGTTTCCTGATTATTATACTCATTGTCCTCATACACGGTACTATTGTTTATATGTAGTTAGCTTTGTCACATATTGTGTATACACGAACATTATTGACTAACCAGGAAAAATGTGTTCCCTGATTATTATACTCATTGTCCTCATACACGGTCCTATTGTTTATATTTAGTTAGCTTTGTCACATATTGTGTATACACGAACATTATTGACTAACCAGGAAAAATGTGTTCCCTGATTATTATACTCATTGTCCTCATACACGGTACTATTGTTTATATTTAGTTAGCTTTGTCACATATTGTGTATACACGAACATTATTGACTAACCAGGAAAAATGTGTTCCCTGATTATTATACTCATTGTCCTCATACACGGTCCTATTGTTTATATTTAGTTAGCTTTGTCACATATTGTGTATACACGAACATTATTGACTAACCAGGAAAATGTGTTCAATGGGTATTATACTCATTGTCCTCATACACGGTCCTATTGTTTATATTTAGTTAGCTTTGTCACATATTGTGTATACACGAACATTATTGACTAACCAGGAAAATGTGTTCCCTGATTATTATACTCATTGTCCTCACACACGGTACTATTGTTTATATTTAGTTAGCTTTGTCACATATTGTGTATACACGAACATTATTGACTAACCAGGAAAAATGTGTTCACTGAATATTATATTATACTCATTGTCCTCACACACGGTACTATTGTTTGTATGTAGTTAGCTTTGTCAAATATTGTGTATACACGAACATTATTGACTAACCAGGAAAAATGTGTTCCCTGATTATTATACTCATTGTCCTCATACACGGTCCTATTGTTTATATTTAGTTAGCTTTGTCACATATTGTGTATACACGAACATTATTGACTAACCAGGAAAAATGTGTTCCCTGGGTATTATACTCATTGTCCTCACACACGGTACTATTGTTTATATGTAGTTAGCTTTGTCACATATTGTGTATACACGAACATTATTGACTAACCAGGAAAAATGTGTTCCCTGATTATTATACTCATTGTCCTCATACACGGTACTATTGTTTATATGTAGTTAGCTTTGTCACATATTGTGTATACACGAACATTATTGACTAACCAGGAAAAATGTGTTCACTGATTATTATACTCATTGTCCTCATACACGGTACTATTGTTTATATTTAGTTAGCTTTGTCACATATTGTGTAGCCTATACACGAACATTATTGACTAACCAGGAAAAATGTGTTCCCTGATTATTATACTCATTGTCCTCATACACGGTACTATTGTTTATATGTAGTTGGCCCTGTTACACACTGTGCACAAATGTACACTAATAACTAACTCAGGAAAATGCTCAGTGAGCATTATATTATACACGGTACTAGTGTTTGTATATAGTTGCTGTAGTGATTAGTTAGTTAGCTTGTTGTTCACACGTAAATTACTGACTAACCCAGGAAAACGCGTTCAATGAGAATTATACTCTTTGTACACAAACACGACACGAGAGTTTATATGTATATAATAACGTTGTCACATACGGTGTATACACGAACATTCAATAAATTGCTTATTCAGACAAAATTTAATTATGAGTAGTTCATGAAACTTATTTCCCCTATTTGTTCATCTGTTATAAGTTTTTTGAGCTCGGAAAAACGGTTAAATTATTTTTAATATAAGAAACACCTAATTATACAGTAGTATTAAACATAATACATGACGAATTTAAGGTCTTTCAACATCAAAGATGCCATCGTCATGCGTAAGTCGAAACCTACTTAAAAAAGGTTTAATGTTACTAATGTTTAAAATACAGGGACTAACCCCCTTTATAGCCTTATCCTACCAGCCCTCATGACCCACAGGTAGAGGACTTATCTTAGTAAGCGTAGAAGTTTTACGTACTATGGTATGAGACACATCAATACAAGCCTGGGTTGTGGCGCGGTGTTGCCAACTGTATCAGAAGACTAACTAGTGATTGGATAATCGATTGAGTTCAACAATCGAGTGATCTTTACTGCTCATATTTACTGCTCACCTATCTTCCTGAATACTTTACCTTCACGTTTTAAATTACAACGTATTTACACTACGACACAGAAAGTGACCAATAATAATAATAATAATAAAACAAAATATGCGCAATAGTTGATCGCCGAAGATCAAACCGGATGTAAACAACCGGAACGAAACGAAACGTCGTCGAGCCACCTCATACTGAGAATCATATGACGATGTGGCAACGCTGCAGGGTGAGGGGGAAGTGGGGTGTGGTAACAGGTTTGCAATGATGTGTCTCATACTATATCCTCTTGAATAGAGGTAAAAGTCTCACGAATATTTGAATATCATTTGGTATTTTTAAACTGCTGTACACATGATGTAGAATTCCGACGAACCCTGATATTTTCAGAACTAACTGTCACGTGTCTGGCATACAGTAAAAATAAATATGAGTAATGTTACTTACTCTGTATTGTGTAGACAAGTGTATCTCTCCATATACATCCACTTAGCATACCCGAAACAGTTACAATAAATGTCTAAAACAATACTATAACATGAAACTAGTATCAGTAACAAATGAAACTTTGAAAAATTTATTACTAACTTTGTTAATGAATAGGAATTATAAAGTAGAATGAAGTATAACGGTAAAACTCAAAATATTCACAGACTAATACACTTCAGAACAGAAAACATATTCATTTTACGATATTGGGAAAGTTGGGACAGCTCGAGATTGCGTTCAAAGCGCTATTGACAGTTACATAACCTATTGAAAAGTTACGTTTAACATTCTTGTTGAATACATTTGTTGTTATTGGAATTTGCGAGTTTGTTCAATATCTTATCGAAAGGCAATAATGTTTGATTCTGTTTGAGTATCGTGTTTTTATTTATTTGGGTAGAATCCAAGGGTAAGAACACCTGCTGTGACGTAAGACGTTCAACATAGTTTGAGAATGTTTAAACCACTTAAACAAAGCACAAAGTGCACACTGAAAGACTTAGATACGCACAAACGGTTTTCAGAAACTTTTTTAGGGTTTTTTACTGAATTTTTCCGAAGAGGAAAAACAGTAACATGCATAAAAACTTAAAAAAAATAGACGTTCGAATTGTGCTTTAAGTAAAAATTACATTAAGTGTATGCAAAAGAAGTCCGTTTGCTTACAGTGGTGCTCAAAAGCGGTTTTAAAAGTTCAAAAGTTGTCAACGAATATATAAAACTTGAAGTGAAGTGAGGATTGTACAATCAAGTATATTCTCAAATAGGGGGAGGAAATAAATGTGGTTTTTTGTTTAGATTTTGTGCTATATTCCAATAGTCACTCCTCACATAATTATGACACATTTAAACTAAACCTGTCCATAGATGCTGGTTATACGTAGGCTTAAAAAAAATTCAACAATAGTTAAGATATTTCAGTTTTGTATTTATGAACATATTATGTTGGGAAATATGTGTAATACTTATTTATAAAGTTCGTTTACTGCAGAACTCTCAGAGTTAATGAAATGCTTACAATAAATGTCCATTATCACTTTGTTTACAGGCTTTTTGTGTCTGCTGTGACGATCGCCGTTTACTATTGACCTTCGATCAGTTCTCAGTGGTTGGTCGTTCAGGGCAGACGTACTGTGTTTTGTATTCTTTAGTATTTCAGCAATTTCTCATTTGTTTTTATTAAGTGCACGTTTTAGAGATAGTGTGCAGGGAGTTGACACCTAACTTTTTTGTGGTTCCTGACATATGTGCGCCACAACACCGGTACGTTTGATTCGTTTAACCTAAATTGTAGTTATGTGTTAGGTCAATTGTCTACCTGAGGAAGTGATCAGATTGTAGATTTCGAAACGTAGGATTCTTGTATCACAGAACTATGGGAAATATTGAGGAAAGTGCAGTTTATTATTTGTTAAGAAGTAAATTAAGCCTAAGCAATTCAATTTGACCCATTATTGTCAAACTAAATAGTATATTACTTAAGTAACGTCAAAATGTTATGCCAAAATGAGAGCAATACTTACAAGTATATATGACAGATGTCACAAGCAAATTCTTTTTGTTGCTTTTCGCTACGAAGGAAATCATGATTAACTAATACATATTATTGAAATATGCCACTTGAATGTTTTTTGGTCGCATAGATGCCGCTTTTACCTGCTCAACCTCGCTTACCACAGTTTTGTGAGGATAACCGAAACTGTATTTTACATACAAAATAGACCTTAAACTTATCCACGGTTCATTTAGCGATGTCACCTCGAAACTTCAAATATGTCGTTATGTGCCACTTAGTATACCAAAGTATGTACTATTAAAAAAGTTTTAATTTCGCTCACAGATCTTCAGTTGCACATTCCTCCCCCCCAAAATATTACATTCATTAACACTACATTTTTGTGTAGCACTAATAATAATGCGTAGCAGAATCTTGAATATATTGTGATAATTTTGAACATTTTCAAATAGTTGTGTAATTTAATTTTGGTTGAATCCAACTTTATTTTGAGAGTTTGCTCTCTGTAACTTGTTATTATTACGGCAACAGGAAGTTTTATAATAGTATTGATAGAAAAATTCGGGGTTCACATAATAAAATCCATAAATAATATATATTTTAAACTTTAAACGTCCGTTTTCCCTTTCTGAAATTTCTTAAGGTATAAATAAAAAAATACCTACTATTATTGTAGATAGGGCAAGAGACTCCACGTGGAGACTAACACTTAGCTGAAAGAGCGAGCAGTAAAGAGACCCTGTGTTGTCAGAAGTGTGCCAGACAATGTCAATTGTATCCAGGTCAGGCATTTCACTGGGACTTCTCTTTACTCTTCTCTTAACTTTCTCTCCTCCTTTTTCTACACTCAGAAAGGACTAATAGTAAATTTCTCACTTATTAGCAACTCCTAAGTTAGAGAAACTATATTTGTCTCCAAATAGAACCAATCTTTACTTGTCATTTCGTTTTAATTATTAAATTTTAGTTTGTCATGGCTGATTTTAAAAGATATGTCTGCGTATAGTCAATGACAATTCTCTTTTTCATGTTTGTGATTGACGAGTGATAATTTGCAAGAATAGTAGGATTTCGAATATTTCCCATCATTATATGGTAAAAAAGTATGTTATAGTTATACTTTTTGTAACACATAAAGATGGCAGATGTACGAAATCTCTTCTATGCAATATTAGATATTGCTACAAAGTATTTGAAAAAAACCGTGACGTGGTCACGTATATTTATTAAATATAATATTTTATTTCTTCAATCGTGGTTTATAATTTATATTGTTTTTCAACGCCATTAAAAAAGTAAAAAAATATTTATTGTTGGATTTTCAATTAAATTTTTAATATAGCTGAATATCCTTTCAATAATGTTTATTGTAACATTAGGATTACAGATACAAATGTATTGATTTGTTCTTAGTAAGTTTGAAAGAGTGACTATAGCATGAAAAAAGTAATTTCTGAAAGAACGACTAGGGTAAAACTTCCGAAATTTTTTTAAAACTTTTGTATATAAACAATATATTCATTAAATATTAATACATCCTAATAAAAACAATAATATTCCAAATGGTTTATTTTTGGAGGCGGCCTTTTGAAACCAAAGGGTTTGTCATCAGGCGACTGCACTAATAAATATTTACATTCAATATGGTCCAAGAAATAAACTATTTGGAAAAGTATTTTTTTTATTAACATTTATTAATATTTAAAACATTTTCCAACTACTCAAAGAGTCGTATATTTATTTATTAGTAAAAAAATTAAAAAAAAACGTATTTAGTACTATTATACTTAAGAAAGATCAAAGAACTTAATAAAACAACCAAATAGTGGTTGAAAAGACAGCTGTTTCTATGAAATGTATTATTTTTCAGTGATAAAAATATTGCAAAGTATGGTTATTAGTCTATCAGATTAAGAATTTAAAAAAGTATTTCTGAAATATTTTGTGTGGGCTTGACGATTTATACGAGTAACTTAAATATAGAAACAAATATAATAAATTAGAACAGTAAATCTCTCTTAGAAAGAGAAAAGTTCTGAGTAAGTAAAGTTATCAGAAAGGAAAATCGAAGTTTTGACAATCCCATTTCCTGCTCTCTTTATCGTCAACTGATGCAAAGTTTTGACTTACCCAAACTTTCTTGTAGTTTACTCTTCGTCTTATGTCATTAAACTATAAAACTATACTAACTTAATGGCACTAATACTGGCATTTAGTTTGTGAACGGAGAAATATGAAATGAGAATAAAACTCATTTGAATAGTGTAGCAATAATATAAAATTGTTTTCTCAAGTAAATTCATTATTTTTGATAAATGATTGTTATTTCATTGTAATTGTTATTAAACTTCAAACTGTTTTGAATATAAATGTTTATTAAATTGAGGAATTTCTTTTATTTCATTCAGTATTACCCAAATTTTGTCACGTTTATATTCTTTTAAATGATTTATAACTCTAAACTATTTTTGTTTGTACACATCCTTCCCTTTATTTTTTATTTCGTCTGTGAGATTTTGTATATGGTTTGTCTGTTAGGGTAATAAAAAATGTTGGTAAGGAATGTAAGTAGCTTTGTTACTAACTGTACCGAGTACAGGTAGTAACAGTCAGTAACATCCATTATGGTCCAACATACATTTCTCTTGGACGGTTAAGGAAAATGCCTAGGGTTTTGATTATTAATGATGATAGGCTGCAATGATAGGTAAAACTTCATAGATACATATGCAGAGCTCATTCTATCTTAGTGAAAATTGAGTTCCATGTATAATTTACGGAAAAATATGTTTTGGATTGTCTTCCTATGGGACATGTTAAAATTTCAAATAGGTGAACTCAGTGTCTTTACAAGTTGATTTATTTCGCAATTTGTTCGTTACCATCGTGGTTACCCTTAAAAGATGTTCCCTGACGCTCAGCCAAATCCTATAGTGACATACGCCATAATTGAACTAGGTGTTGCTTATATATAAATGAATCTTCTCTCACAATTTGAAGTCTATAGGTCAGATTGTTCTCGAAATATCTTATTGACAAAAAGAAATACGGAGAGACAGACATGAAAATATTCAAGCCCCTCAAGTGATGGGCTTCACTAGGCCGAGCCAATTAAAGTATTATTGTTGGTTAGAGTTTGACTATAAAATATTATGTGACTTGATATGCTTGGTTATATCTTTATAAAATAAATATAAGTACAAGCACTAATACAATAATATAAAAAATAAAACGACAGTAACTAAAAATAAATTTATAATAATAGATATAGATTTTGAGCACTAAGGTATAATAAAAACTATAATACTTGTTAATATATATATACAGGGTGATTCAAAACTAAACGGCAATCTCTCGGGAGCTTATTCTATAGCTAAAAAAAAGTAAAAAAGTTCATATAACCATATGCCCGGAAACGCTTCGTTAGCGAGTTACGCCTAGCGAAAGATTTCGCCCGGATTTCAGAACCCTTGGTGAAGTCAGGCCGTATAAAAATGGTAAAGGTAGTTACAAAGATACAAATACGATTGTTTTTTATGTTTTTATATCTGACAAATTTATTAAAATTCGTCCCAGAGCTGTAAATGCAATACTTTCAGAGATATCTTACGTAAAACACAAGAATTGGTGCAAAGAAATAACACATTTTTGTGTTTAACATAAGATTACTTCCATAAATGTTAATTAAAGGTAATTTTTTTCTTAAACAGATTTGTAGAACATTTAATCCTGAAAAGATTCATGTGAATTACTTAGGAAAAAAATTAATAATAGGTATTGAAATTTAGCTTTATTTAAAAATAAAACAGACGCACAAAAATGCATATTCTTATCTGCATAAAATATTAACTAATGTTTAAGTTGTGAGTAACAGCTGATCATTTATTCAACACTTTTTATCGTCATATTTTCTTTGCAAAGGTTGGCAATATCAGCTGATCAACAATTAAGTTCATGAAGTAATATTTGAATAACCTTTATGGAGGTTTTTGTATTGTGGCGTGTGAAGATTGTATTTTGTGAGATCCTGTGATTATTTGGAAATATTTTATACAAGTGTATAAAATATTTTATTAAATATTTATTTTTAAAATATTTTATTAAATATTTTTATAAAAATGTATGTAATTATCTTAGTAAATAATGGCAGATAATGTAAATGGTATGTATTCGTTTGAAGAGTATACGGACATGATACTGATTTACGGCAAAGTTAACAAGAATGGTTTAGCTGCAGTTCAGGAATATCGTGATACTTTTCCACATCGAAGAACACCTGAAACATTTGAAGCTGTGGAGAGACGACTTAGAGAAACTGGTAGCTTTAAACCGAAGCGAATAGATACTGGTCGTCAACGTAGCGCAAGGAACTATAATAATGAACAAGCAATAATAAATGCTGTAGAATTATCACCAACCACAAGCACCAGACGATTATCACGTCAGTTAAATATTTGCCAGTCAAGCGTATGGCGGACACTTCATGAAGCACAGTTGTACCCATTCCATATAACACGTGTTCAAGACTTATTACCGCAAGATCTTAATAAACGGAAGATGTTCTGCCGCTGGTTAAGAAGAAATTGTTTACGATATCAGTATTTTCTTCGGCGTATTCTCGTTACTGATGAATCCTGTTTTACTAGAAATGGAATTGTAAATTTTCGTAATACCCATACTTGGGCGTACGACAACCCACACGAAACTGCGACGAGGCATTTTCAACATACATTTTCAGTCAATGTATGGCTTGGTGTTCTGGGTGATAATTTGATTGGTCCATTTTCCCTCCCTAATCGACTTAATGGAGTAGCGTACTTAAATTTTTTAAGAACAAACCTGCCTACTCTCTTGGAAGATATTCCTGTTCAAAACAGAATAAATGCATGGTTTATGCACGACGGAGCACCTCCACATTTTACTAATGATGTGAAAAACTATTTAAATGATACATACGGTAGACAATGGATTGGTCGAAATGGACCAGTAAAATGGCCACCACGTTCTCCTGACCTCACGCCAGCAGACTTTTTCTTATGGGGTTGGATGAAGTCAATTGTTTATTCAAAACGGATTAACACCATAGAGGAGTTACGTAATCGCATTACAGAGGCGGCAGAAACTATCAAGAATGCTCCAAACGTTATGAAACGCGCTAGAAAAGAGTGGATTCGTCGTGCGAAAACGTGCATTGCTAACAACGGAGGACACTTTGAGCAACTATTATAGGTGATTATTACAGTTTTATAAAGGTAAATACATTTTATGTTAATGTTCAGTCTAGAACAAATGACCAGCTGTTACTCACAACCTAAACATTAGTTAATATTTTATGCAGATAAGAATATGCATTTTTGTGCGTCTGTTTTATTTTTAAATAAAGCTAAATTTCAATATCTATTATTAATTATTTTCCTAAGTAATTCACATGAATCTTTTCAGAATTAAATGTTCTACAAATCTGTTTAAGAAAAAAATTACCTTTAATTAACATTTATGGAAGTAATCTTATGTTAAACACAAAAATGTGTTATTTCTTTGCACCAATTCTTGTGTTTTACGTAAGATATCTCTGAAAGTATTGCATTTACAGCTCTGGGACGAATTTTAATAAATTTGTCAGATATAAAAACATAAAAAACAATCGTATTTGTATCTTTGTAACTACCTTTACCATTTTTATACGGCCTGACTTCACCAAGGGTTCTGAAATCCGGGCGAAATCTTTCGCTAGGCGTAACTCGCTAACGAAGCGTTTCCGGGCATATGGTTATATGAACTTTTTTACTTGTTTTAGCTATAGAATAAGCTCCCGAGAGATTGCCGTTTAGTTTTGAATCACCCTGTATATATATATATATATGATGGTTGAAATTTGAAAAATAGCTATAATATTGTAGATATAAAGTATTGAATTCTGTTAAGTTTAAAGGGAACATGGATAGAAGCAGTTATAACCTTGTTCAGAGAATTAAACACATCTCCTTAAGGTTCACAGAAAATATGACGCTTTAAGAATTCATGCTTTCCGCTTTTGATCTCTTTAACGCGTTTGTCTCTTTCCACATATACCTTTACTACTTTCAACGTTCCTAGCCTTGTGTTCTATATATATAAAGAAAGCATGAATTCATGAAGCGTCATGTACGCTGCGAAAACTCCATGATGTTCCTAGCCTTATGTATGTGGAGTGTTTGCGGAGTATGATGCTTCAACAGTGTTAAGCCTCTTTTTATATATACTCTTACTACGTTTGTCACGATGTTCCTAGCCTTATGTATGTGGAGTGTTCGCGGAGTAAGATGTTTCAACAGTGTTAAGCCTCTTTTTATATATACTCTTACTACGTTTGTCACGATGTTCCTAGCCTTATGTATGTGGAGTGTTCGCGGAGTACGATGCTTCAACAGTGTTAGCCTCTTTTTATATATACTCTTACTACGTTTGTCACGATGTTCCTAGCCGTATGTATGTAGAGTGTTCGCGGAGTATGACGCTTCAACGTGTTAGTCTCTTTTAATATATACTCTTACTACGTTTGTCACGATGTTCCTAGCCTTATGTATGTGGAGTGTTCGCGGAGTATGATGCTTCAACAGTGTTAGCCTCTTTTTATATATACTCTTACTACGTTTGTCACGATGTTCCTAGCCTTATGTATGTGGAGTGTTCGCGGAGTATGACGCTTCAACAGTGTTAGCCTCTTTTTATATATACTCTTACTACGTTTGTCACGATGTTCCTAGCCGTATGTATGTAGAGTGTTCGCGGAGTATGACGCTTCAACGTGTTAGTCTCTTTTAATATATACTCTTACTACGTTTGTCACGATGTTCCTAGCCGTATGTATGTAGAGTGTTCGCGGAGTATGATGCTTCAACGTGTTAGTCTCTTTTAATATATACTCTTACTACGTTTGTCACGATGTTCCTAGCCTTATGTATGTAGAGTGTTCGCGGAGTATGATGCTTCAACGTGTTAGTCTCTTTTAATATATACTCTTACTACGTTTGTCACGATGTTCCTAGCCTTATGTATGTAGAGTGTTCGCGGAGTATGATGCTTCAACGTGTTAGTCTCTTTTTATATATACTCTTACTACGTTTGTCACGATGTTCCTAGCCGTATGTATGTAGAGTGTTCGCGGAGTATGATGCTTCAACAGTGTTAGTCTCTTTTAATATATACTCTTACTACGTTTGTCACGATGTTCCTAGCCGTATGTATGTAGAGTGTTCGCGGAGTATGACGCTTCAACAGTGTTAGTCTCTTTTAATATATACTCTTACTACGTTTGTCACGATGTTCCTAGCCGTATGTATGTAGAGTGTTCGCGGAGTATGATGCTTCAACGTGTTAGTCTCTTTTAATATATACTCTTACTACGTTTGTCACGATGTTCCTAGCCGTATGTATGTAGAGTGTTCGCGGAGTATGATGCTTCAACAGTGTTAGCCTCTTTTTATATATACTCTTACTACGTTTGTCACGATGTTCCTAGCCGTATGTATGTAGAGTGTTCGCGGAGTATGATGCTTCAACAGTGTTAGTCTCTTTTAATATATACTCTTACTACGTTTGTCACGATGTTCCTAGCCGTATGTATGTGGAGTGTTCGCGGAGTAAGATGTTTCAACAGTGTTAGCCTCTTTTTATATATACTCTTACTACGTTTGTCACGATGTTCCTAGCCGTATGTATGTGGAGTGTTCGCGGAGTATGATGCTTCAACAGTGTTAGTCTCTTTTAATATATACTCTTACTACGTTTGTCACGATGTTCCTAGCCGTATGTATGTGGAGTGTTCGCGGAGTATGATGCTTCAACGTGTTAGTCTCTTTTTATATATACTCTTACTACGTTTGTCACGATGTTCCTAGCCGTATGTATGTAGAGTGTTCGCGGAGTATGACGCTTCAACGTGTTAGTCTCTTTTTAATATATACTCTTACTACGTTTGTCACGATGTTCCTAGCCTTATGTATGTGGAGTGTTCGCGGAGTAAGATGTTTCAACAGTGTTAGCCTCTTTTTATATATACTCTTACTACGTTTGTCACGATGTTCCTAGCCTTATGTATGTAGAGTGTTCGCGGAGTATGATGCTTCAACAGTGTTAGTCTCTTTTTATATATACTCTTACTACGTTTGTCACGATGTTCCTAGCCTTATGTATGTGGAGTGTTCGCGGAGTATGACGCTTCAACGTGTTAGTCTCTTTTAATATATACTCTTACTACGTTTGTCACGATGTTCCTAGCCTTATGTATGTAGAGTGTTCGCGGAGTATGACGCTTCAACGTGTTAGTCTCTTTTAATATATACTCTTACTACGTTTGTCACGATGTTCCTAGCCTTATGTATGTGGAGTGTTCGCGGAGTAAGATGTTTCAACAGTGTTAGCCTCTTTTTATATATACTCTTACTACGTTTGTCACGATGTTCCTAGCCTTATGTATGTAGAGTGTTCGCGGAGTATGACGCTTCAACGTGTTAGTCTCTTTTAATATATACTCTTACTACGTTTGTCACGATGTTCCTAGCCTTATGTATGTAGAGTGTTCGCGGAGTATGACGCTTCAACGTGTTAGTCTCTTTTAATATATACTCTTACTACGTTTGTCACGATGTTCCTAGCCTTATGTATGTAGAGTGTTCGCGGAGTATGACGCTTCAACGTGTTAGTCTCTTTTTATATATACTCTTACTACGTTTGTCACGATGTTCCTAGCCTTATGTATGTAGAGTGTTCGCGGAGTATGACGCTTCAACGTGTTAGTCTCTTTTTAATATATACTCTTACTACGTTTGTCACGATGTTCCTAGCCGTATGTATGTGGAGTGTTCGCGGAGTATGACGCTTCAACGTGTTAGTCTCTTTTAATATATACTCTTACTACGTTTGTCACGATGTTCCTAGCCGTATGTATGTGGAGTGTTCGCGGAGTATGACGCTTCAACGTGTTTAGTCTCTTTTATATATACTCTTACTACGTTTGTCACGATGTTCCTAGCCTTATGTATGTGGAGTGTTCGCGGAGTATGATGCTTCAACAGTGTTAGTCTCTTTTTATATATACTCTTACTACGTTTGTCACGATGTTCCTAGCCTTATGTATGTGGAGTGTTCGCGGAGTAAGATGTTTCAACAGTGTTAGCCTCTTTTTATATATACTCTTACTACGTTTGTCACGATGTTCTAGCCGTATGTATGTAGAGTGTTAATAATAAAGTATTAATAAACAAGAACAAGTTAAACATTTTGTTGTATCTCTTTAAGAAGAAAATATTTTGTAAAGTGGAATTTAAATTATGTTAAGTTTGGAATGAAAGTGATCAAAAACTTACTACGAGATATTATCAACTTATTATGTTTTGCCCATTTAAATTATAATTTTTTGGTATCTTACTAACACTTAGAATAGCAGCGTGAGGTACTACAGTACAGAAGTGAATGATAAATAATATCAGTAATCAGTATTGTTGATGAAATTTAAACTTTAGAATTCCTATCAAATTTACTTGATTGAGTTGCTAGTTCTACTTACCATAGATAACAATTTAAAAGTTTGAATTTTAAGTCTGTACCTTCATATATTTCACCTTCAATTTAATGTTTCATATTCAGATATATAAGATAACCATCAGTAGCTCACAGTTTCGCACCCAATTTAAAAAATCGCAAATTAAATTTTCTTAGCCTTATTAGTGAAAGCGCTTTCGAGTTAATATGGTAAAGGCCTATGGTATTTTTCAAAGGGAGAGTGGCCTTTATCAGTTTCTTAATATTTCCGAGTTCACGGTTAAGAGGGTCATAATTTCAACGATATTGCAACTGATGCTTATTTCATATTTTGCGCACTCCTGCTTTGAATAAATTATATACATATAGGACTCGGTAATCTACTCCGAGTTAAAAGCGTCTGTTTCCGTTGCAACAAAAACTTTAACCCGAATCGATGGTCGATTCTCATGATACATCGGGAAGTTAGAGAATTTTTGAGTGCTTTGCCTTTTATATTATAACATATTTGGGCCATTCCATCATGAAAGAGGGTCACAGCTGGTTTAACCGCAGAATGTTAAAACATCGCATAACTTACTCTTAACGCTCCTCGTATTCTGTAACCTTCAAAATACATATTCTGATCCTCGGTTGAGGTAATTGTTGAAAGATGTGTACACAAAAAGGTGCACTATTATAGAAAGCACTAGTCGCCTAGCTATGAACCACAGAATTGTTTCGACGCGACGATGTGTATGACATCGAGAAATCTCTAATATTTACAGAGTTTTATTTACTTATCGCATTGCTCTTTGATAAAAATTCAGAACTATGACCTAAATTTATCTTATAACTGGCAACATACAACGTATTTTTGTTGTTGTTTGTGTTTAGTAAGCAGTAGCCTGTTTATTATGTGTGTATTCTTTCTATCAATTAAAATTATTCTCTGACAGTGTATCAGATATTTATTATCACTACCATAAATGGGGAAACAAACTTCTTAAACCTCTTAAATTCTATCAAGAGTAATGCTGTCCGAATTACAGGCCATTTAAATAATAATAATAATAAACTAAATAAAAAGAATTGTCTACGAAAATGTGTGATACAAAAGCGCACACTAACGATATCGAACTATCA
Source organism: Homalodisca vitripennis (assembly GCF_021130785.1). Classification (NCBI taxonomy): domain Eukaryota; kingdom Metazoa; phylum Arthropoda; class Insecta; order Hemiptera; family Cicadellidae; genus Homalodisca; species Homalodisca vitripennis. Next base: position 18,617,907 of record NC_060210.1, read on the forward strand.
CTATCGAACATTCACACTAACAAAAAACAATAACAGGATCATATGCGTAGATGCCTTCTAACAACTGCACTGAAGGGTTGGTCCATCGTTAAGGTGGCAACTGACAAAAGGCGTAGGGTTAGATTCTTCCTTCCACCACATACACGGATACGGATGAATCATACTGTGTTTTGACGGAAAACATGTGTCATATTGTCAGTGAGGCTTTTGTGAAATCTCGGAAGGATTGATATCGATTTCTGATATTTTTTAGTTTTGTTTTGAATAAACAAAAGTTCATCGGACCATCTATGTTTGTTAGATGCCATCTAACAAAAGGGTTCTCAAGGCTTAATTGAACAAATAAGAGGCTATTACAGAATAAATGAGGTCTCTAAGCTTATCTTCTCTTATCTGCTTCAGGCTAACCAGATAATATAAATTCAAAGTCTTCGTCAGTATATCCGCTAGAAGTTATTTAAACTTTTCTACAGAACTATTTATTTAATCATATAATTATTTAAATTAAACAGAAATTAAATAAATTAATTGGTGACTGAGGTCGATGGAGAAGATTATGTAAATATTATTATAGTTTCCTTAAAAATTTTTTTTAAACTTATATATTGAAGATGTAAGGAAAATAGAACTTCGACCATTTTTTATTGTTATATGCTATAACATGTATAGCGTAACGTATCGGGGATTAGAATCCATTCTCGTCATCAGATAAAATAATAGTTAGTGTATAAAAAGAGAAAGAAGAGGAGTCAAACATACCCGAAAACTGCTTGGAGTTTGCTTTGATGCAAATCTCGAGCACAAGTCACGAGCACAAGAATCCAAGAGCACTATCACACGTCACACCAATGCAGGTGAAAGTTTGATAATAACAATAATATCAATGCCGGCATTTCCTGCGGGCTCGCGGCGTGCCATCTGAAAAACTGAGACAGGAATGGTCGAGAGGGGAAGGGTAACTGTTTGTAACGAATTGACAATTTCTCCACACTTATATGTTTTGTAACTATAATTGATATTTCATACATAATTTATAAACGATAGTTGTTTGATATGGACACAAATATTGGTAATATGTTGTACCGTTTTACTGGCACATGAGGGGTTAGCTTTGAAATTTAAAATAAACTTTTGTGAAGGTTTAAAAATAAAAGTAAATCTTCTGAAATAAATAAAGTTCAAACTAAAATAAAACTTCTTCTTAAAAATAATAACTGGAATAAAAATAAAAATAAAAACTTCTTCATGACTTTTAAATTCAAATTTGTAATATATTCTTCACTTCCAAAATGTACAAAGTTCTTACAGCTTGTCTTTTATTCAATTTTCAAAATTCTGATCTGGCAATTCTTCACTTTAATTTATTTTCAAAACTCAATTTTTATTTTGTTACTAATTTTCTTTACTTTACTTTAAAAATTATTCTTCAGTGTTAGAGATTAAAAAAAAAAAAAAAACTCTTCAGTGTTAGAGATTTTATAAATCAAAAATAATATTGCTGATAGCATCTGTAACGACCACAAAACTCTTTTACTATTTTTACATAAAATATTATATACATGTGCTCACTGCACCAAAAAGTTTTTTATTGCACAGATCAAAAGGACAAGTTCCTAAATTCCCATTAAATTTAATTTGTACAATATTTCTTTCCCCAAAATTATCCCAAAACAACTAAGAATGTATACTGACTGGACTCTAGTTAAAAGGTTCACTTACCCGCAGATTCGAGGACAATTAGCAAAAAGATTTACTCTAAACACTTACAACTCTACTCGTAACAATCACTTCCGATGAACTGAGATGGAGGTACGGTACATCTACCTCAACCCACCTCTTAATTTCGTTATCATACACTGCCATCTGCGATGCGCGCCTCGCCGATAGCAGCCTCTTTTGTACAGTCCAGTCCTTATCATTCTTCTGGGCCTACTCCTTCCACCGGTAATCCAGTTACCCCAGAATTATTATTTAATACAATCGGTACAATGTAACAGAAAACTACAGGATTTCTTACATTTGCCTTTGTTATATGTTACAAGAAGTATGAGACCTCGTGCCGAGGATAGCAATCCACCGTATTCCTCAGTTGTAAACACATTTTTGAGTGATAGTCTATTCCCGAAATTTAAGTGCATTTTATGTGTTAGTCTTTTCACCCCTGAAGAGGAGGGTGGATTTCAATCCACGAAACGTAGTGATATACATTTCCTACCATATAAAAGTGGCAAATTTCCGAAATCCTATTATCCTTTGAAACCACCCAAATCAATTAAAAAACTTTCAACAAACAGTTAAAAATTAAACAGAAAAGAAAAAAAAATTATAATTTATTAGCAGTGAACTGCATGTATTTAATACTTTTAACATAATGTTTTATTAAAATTAATAGCACAGGAGTTTCTTTCTTAAAAGAAAAAGGAATTAAATAGTGTGATAAATCAAATTAGTGACTGGAAATTTTCTAATGCCATCACATGACGAAATAAGTTTTTGACAATATAAATTGTGTTCCAATTCAATGGGTTTGTCCATATCACTAGTATTGACATTTGAACCTTATCCATCACTATATACACTTATAGGTGTTATTAAACGAGTGACAACTATACTGACAGGTCTTTTCGTACGTAAGGCGCTAAATGTAAGCATAACTTGAGACAAGGTTATAGCTATTTATTACTGTATTGCAAACGACACTGAAGCAATAATATGATGTAAGAAGACACCCAGAGCTGATAGAAATGTAGCAAGCCAATTACAACTGTATCCAGGTCACCCACTCATTGGAATGTCTGTTTACTTTCCTGTCTTGACATTGTTATAGAACTTCTCTGTACCTTATTACTTAAACCTGAACGTTTATGATTAAACACTTGGGGGTACTACTTTGCGACTGTAGCAACTTGCCTGTAACCACAAATTAAATGATATATAAAAGTAGCACTATACTGAAATCGAAATTTGAATTTTAGTATATATATAAAAAAATGTTTAACTCGAGTTTTTTAAAAAGAGGCAATTACAAATTTAATAACGCAGTAGTGTTAGAAACGTGTAAAACGTGTTTAATTAGAAACTTTTTTAAAATTTCATGGGTATAAATTATAAACAAATACAATGTACGTTAGAAAACAAATGTATCGGAAAAATTAGTTTTTGAGTAAAATAAAAAAAACACACCTACTTGGTTAACAGAGTATAGAAATAAAGCTTTGAACAATCCACACTATGTCTTAGTGTATATTCGTTTTGCGTGCTTTACCTACGCAATTTAAATTAAATTAACTAATGGAAATGATATAATTAAACAATACCCTAGTAATATACGTGCTATAGTAGAATTACAAAAATTTACTATCTCAAAATAGATGTTACTGTTATTTTATCCAATGAAATGTTAATATTTAAAGTCGTTTATTACACTTCCAGTACTAATGTAAACGACTTTAAAATCCTATAAGTGATTCATTTATAGTAGTAAAACCTTAGATCTTATATCTAACTGCTAATTTTACACTGAATTTACATTTAAACAAAGCATATTCTCTAAAGTTAGAACAAAGTCTTTTCATTTACAGATTTTACCATTTACAAATCAAATTACGTGTAAAAGTAAAGTTCACACCAACCATTTACATGTTTTAAAAACAATAAATTATGAAACAAAAATTATTTATTAATTCTCTATCTTCAAACGTTTAATGCTTTTAGAGTAAACTACACATTACTGTAATATATGAATAAATACATACAATTCTATATAATTTTCTATTATTTTATAAAAGAAAACTTACTATTCTCCAATAAATTTTATATTTTAACACGAGTCCTTTTGACATCGAAGATGCCATCATCAGGTGTGAATTAATAATTTAACAAATATCAGCTGAGTAATATTTTAATACAAAATTTATATGTTTAAAAGTAAAATAAAATAAATATTAGTATATGTATAAAAGTTTTGGTCGAAAAGAATTTAGTTATATTTTAAAGGAATCGTGAATTCTGAATCAGTCCAAAATCATTGTTTAATATTTCATCTTTATGTTTTGTTATGTATAGTGTTTTTAAAGGTGTTGTAAGTAATCTATTAGAACTGATTATCGAATAGAAAAGTGGTTTGAGACACGCTTCTCAGTTAACATTATGTATTCCTTAATTTCATCTCGTGTTAAATCGATTGATATTAACCATTCCTTGCTAATATTTAACGTACATATCATAGGGACATTGGGATACAAAGAAGTAACATCAAATGAAACAAAATATTCTTAACTGGTAATTTTAATGGATTTCGTCATGTCTATAAACTGATTTCTGTCTTTAACAGTAAAACTTGGAGGTTGTGGAAACTTTTAAATCGTTGAAATAACCATTTGGATAATAAGCAGTGGGAGAGTTTATACATGATACTATTGTTCTCATTTTGTTCAATTTAAATGGTTGATTCACGCCTGATGATGGCATCTTCAATGTCGAAAGGCCTCGAGTTAAAATATAAAAATTATTGTAGAATAGTGAGTTTTCTTTTATAAAATAATAAAAACTACATTTCCAGTAAGAAGAGCTCTTCCTCCTTCAATGAAATTAAATTTTTAGATTAACTTATAGGAACAACACTGTTTCTAGACTGCTACATCCTGACGCTAATATTTTGAGGAGGCAATTAAGGCTCAAGACAGATTTGTTACAACTAAATGTAACAAAGAAGGACATAAGCTGTAGCAAGGAAGAAAGATTATGACCTTAAGATGAAACAGCTGAGAAGATCAGCAAATAAATCTTGAATCAATAATGCTACCAACAAAAGCATTTGGTAAACAATAAATAATGAACGAACCCTCTACACACGATGTGGAAAATAAATAGTGGGAGTGAGGTGATGATATTAAGATTATTGACCTGCAACTTAAATGAGGATTTTACAACAATCGCTGAGGAGACCTTGAAATAAAATAATCAACAAACTAAATTTGTTTTTTAATTAAACAACCACCTTACCAGATCTCGTAATAAACTCTTGTTTTAATTCTTCCACCTACTAATTATCACGAAGTTCTCAGTAGTATTTGTACTTTGAAATCTGCTTCTTCTGCTGGGGTTAATGAAAATCCCGCTATTATATACACTCCGCAAGAAATGAAAATATGAATTAAATTCATGTCATGTTTAATAAAATCATGCACATCTTTTTAAGAGACAAATCGGATACCATTATAAGCCATTATTAAATACCTATATTTATACTACTAATATTAGTTTATGTAAACAGAATTTCAAACGACATATAACAGTGTAACAACTTTTTTCCTGTTACAGCCCACTTTAATAATGCACAATAGATGCAGTTGTAACCTCATTCTTAGAATTAAGATTATCTTTCTCTAAATGCGTCTTACTTATTGCTGTAAGAAATGATGCGACAGACATCATCAAAAAATTATTACTGTTGTTCATTTTGATGTTTAACAATTTTATTAATGTCTTTACCTATTTTTTACCATTTTGCTGATTGTTTCTGAACTAACTTACATATATTTCTTACTCATCATTCATTGTTGTTGTTTTATTTTAACACTGTTGGTTATTTAATTTAGAAGTAAAATATTATTATTATTTATACTATAAACGTTAATACTTTTATTTAATTGTACTACTGGTGTAATTCCGTTGAAAGAATAAATAAATAAATAGACACAATAAGATTCATCGTTGTTTTCTTACTCATTGTCGTTGACGATATATCATTACATAATTTGTATATTACGTTTAAAATCGATATAGATAGTACAATTCATAACGTGGAAAAATTATTTATTACTTAGTTATTGTGAATAAGTAAAATTTATTAGGACAGTGGTTTGCAATAGTAAATTTCCACAATCTAGTTGACGTTTTATGTCAACAGCTGACAGCTGGAAATTGCGCCACATGGATTCACGTCCTTCGTCATTTTCTCACTCATTCTCGTTCTCTCTTCCAAATACGCAAGCTTACTGTACATAATTTGTTTGTTAAATTTCTAGTCGACATGGATAGTACTTATTGTGAAACGTTTTATTAATTAATAGTTATTAAATTAACATTTTTCAGAATAATATTTAATAAAAATACAGTTGATTTATTATATAAAATGCTGGCAGTATATTAAGTGACATGCAATAAATAAAACTTGAAAATATACGTGTATTACGTTTGGGCAATGAAAAATGAAACTACGTTTGAACTGTAAATTATGGACTATAACTCATTATAATAACAAAAAAGAGTAATGAATCAACTTTACTTCTTTTATTTATGCCTTTACTTCAGGTAACGTATTCAGAACGGAACTTAAAATGGAGAGTTTCTTTTATTTTTATGAATTCTATTTTGTATACTCCTCTTCATAATATTTCTTTATAATAAACACTCTGGAGCACTGTATATAACTTGACTAATCCATTAAAGAATTTCTTGGCGTGAGATGGAAAATTAATCTAAATTTAGAAAAGACACAAAATATAATTAGGTCTACATGTAAATCTGTTTGTTTACTAACTTGATATCTCTGTATTTTAAGCAGTCCCAATTTGTTCACGTAAATCCAAATTTAGCATTTGCCTTATTTCACAAAAGTAACATCCAAAACTGAAATATAAATTATAATATTAACTATGGTTAACTAAAATATTTAAATTTTCCTGGGCTGAACGATTAAACAGAAACATTCCTCAAGTCAAAAGCCTTTATTCACAAACTGTTGGCTGGATTTAGATTGGAGGACAGAATAAAACAAAAAACAAGGTCTTTGTTTAGGAAAGCCATCACCCTGAGAATAGATGCTGCGACAATGCAATATCCGCTATTTTATGTCACCGGTATTACTTCTTTACTACTGACAACGTCTTTCTGACCTGTTCCAGTATATAATATTTGCACTAAATGACTCGAAAAATAATCGTTATTATTATTATTATTATTAATTATAGTAGGTAGTCGTTTAGGTTCAATTAACAAAAATTTTCCCATTAATAATATGTTGTAACGCTACAGGTTTACGTTTATCTCGATGTAACGTCTGATACCAACCACAAACCTGTAAATCAAGATTTATAGGCATTAACTGAAAACAAATTAGTTTAATTAACAAATGTTTACATGTAGGGTAGCGACCATAAAATAGATTGTAGGTCCATTAATGGTTATTGGATGGAACATAACTTTAAGATAAGATATAGTTATATTTTGTTGGAAACATGCTTCGGGTTAATTCCGTGTAAAAATATCAAGAGTTCTAAATACTTAAAAAAATGACAACAAAACCTTCCTCTAAGCTTCAAATAGGACATGTATAAATGCTTGACATGAAGTAATTTACTCCATTACAATGATTATTACGTTTCCGTTTTAAGCATAATTCTTTAAGGGTAGTAACATTTTAGACATTTGACATATAACCCTAAAACACCCTATTTGAGGGTAACAAAAAGTATAACCCTACGTTTCGAGGATTAAAATCCACCCTAGTTCTCAGGTATCAAAACTCAAATTTATAACAAATTTACGAACTAAAAAATGAATATAAAGGTATAGTCATATGGTATCTGACTGAAACATGAACGACACGAAGTCCAGACTGGAGAGAATGAACCAAAGCGATGCCACTGAACAGGAGTCAAGAACACAAACAACACCCCACCCTTGAACGAGTGAAGATGGAACACTGACGGTATAATTCCGCAATGTAGATATTTACAAACGTTCTCTGTAAATAAAAAATCTCTACCGAGGCCACGTAGTACAAAAATAGACGAAGCAGTAATTTTTATTACAAGATTATTTTTTATAAATTTAAGAAAATTACTGTCAGTATATTGTAATATAAAAATTTTTTCGTGAATGATTCCTTGTATGATTCATCTCCAATAAAAATAAAAACCTATGGAATCGTGTACAAAAATATTCTCCCAATATTTAAACTTTCCTGTTCACGAAGCGTCAAATTGTTAACACTATTAAAAATTCCAATCTGGCTATATAACAGTATTTTCATTAAATCGTTAACTGAAATATACATAAGCGCTTATACATATGAGTTGAATCGTGCGGATTTGTGTCGAAACTGATTTAAACGTTAACAATGCACTATGCTGTATGCTACCAACTCGCTTGACCAGTGGTATGGGATAAGAGAATAATCTAGATTGTATTTTGGAAACATATCAGAATGATTTGATAAATCACACATCCAAACTGCTTTCCCATTTTATAGGTTTCTTCACCCCACTAATATTGATACATTCAACCTCTTTATCTCTTGAGATCAGTAAAATCTGTTGTTGAAGCGATGTAGCCTATAAAATAGATTGATAAATTGTACTCTGTACTCAACACGCACTTCTTGAAATTATATCTACTCGTATTAAATACTCTACTATAATTTGAAGTTTCAAATTATAGTAGAGTATTTATGCTAACTACTCCACTTTACTCCGAAACTACTCTTTAGTTCTGTTATAGTTTTGACGTTTGGTAAGTATAAAAATACCAAACGTCAAAAACTTACCTTACCTTACCTTACTTATACTTATCCTTACCTTACGTTTGGATTATTATTATATATTTCACTAATATATTTATTGTAGATGTACATGTAGTTGAATAATTTTTAGTTATTTTTTGTCTCCTAAATAAGAAACAATCTAATCATACCTATATTTTTCAACATTAACTTTGATTTATTGCCTTTTTAATACAGTAGTGAATAGATATTAATTCTGCAAAGTACACATAAAGTTTATACACTGAATAGCGAGTTACATAAATTTGAAAGAAACTAAAATGAACGAAAACAGTGTCTTTTCTTAAGATAAAAGTCTGAATAAGCGAAGTAATCAGATATGAAAATCTAAGTTGTGACAATTCCATTTTCTGCTCTTCAACTAAAACAAAGTTTTTACTTGTTAAAACTTTATTTTAATCTATTCTTCATCTTATGAGATTAAACTCTCATATTTGCTATGGCATTATTCAGTGAATAGGCTAATGCAAACAAGTAATTATAGCAGTATTAGCATTATTTTTGTAGAAAATTTGAGAAATATAACGATTTGTAATATACGCACTCAATTTTCCTTTGCAAACAGTAAATGTTGGGTGCATTGTTTTATTATAAGCGTATATTAGGGATGACGTTCGAGCTGAAGCTACAGATAAATATGCAAACACTAGATACAGGTAATCCATTAAACATATTTTAAAGAGCAAAGATGATTAAAATGAGGCACACCGTAACGAGGAACCCTTCATTAAAGTATTTAGTTTTGCTCTTTTAAAATTTTTAAAATTATATTTTTTTTAGATGGGCAAATTTTAATAAATATGTGAATGTGACAGCAATATAAAGGATATTATTATTACTGATTATGCATTTGCTAGTTTAAAAAATTTATTTTTACATTTGCAAAAGTTACAAATAATATGTAAAATCCAAATGTTGTTATGTTTTATTCCGCCATTGAAAAATGATAAAACTGTTTTTAAACAATTTTACAACGATTTTCCTGTCAACAACTTATAAAACAGTGTACCAAATGTTACTGGTTTTCATATTAAAATTTGAATATTCAATTTCCAGTTGTCGCACAAATTTTGTTTCCTGCATCATGATTTTTTCTGGTTACATTTTGTTTTCCTTGTTATAGTTTCTAATACACGTTTAGGATATTTCATAGATTTAACCTGTACATGCAATTTATTACAGTTTGGGATATTATTAACTTTTTACCACGTTTAACTTAGTAACGTTTGAAATTCAAAAATGTCTAAACTGGCCAACTAAGACAGAGCTATAATCAATGTAATCAAACTGAACTTCAGGCCCGGAACTCTACTTCTAGTTTTAAAATAGTAGTGGGCAAAATTACAAAGGAGATGTAACAATTTTCTACACAAACGTACTGAAGCCAGTGGTGTTTATACTAAACATGGCTGACAGCATTGTTTACTTCTTTTTCACTTCTAATTAACTTTTTCCGAGTATTCTCTCTTGATTAGCAGAATAGATTATGCTTTAAGAGCTCATATTTCTCGTCGTTTTTCTATTCACTCTGTTTGTCTACTTCCAATCCTTCACTTACCGTTACTTCATTCGTATATGTATATTCCACAGTCAGTACTGTACCGTTATTTAGTTGCACTTTATATAATACATATTTTCGCAACCCTGTTACTCGTTACTGGTTAATATAAGTTATATCCGACGTTCTTGGAACCAAATTCTTGGCGGACTAATAACCTAATTGGCACACCTATTAATTTTTTCTCTCTTGAATTTGGTAGCTGACCATCTCTGAGTCTCTGATTTAAACTTCGAGTTTCTTATTTTAAGTTAATGTCTCTGATCTTAACTTCTAGTCTCTGATTTCAACTTCGAGTGCTTCCAGCATTCATCCTTTAGACTTTTAACCAACTAATCTTCACTTTTTCCTACTACATCTGCAATTTCCAGCCAAGATGCTGACGCCCGCGCTTGTGAGTCGACATCAACGTGAAGGGAAGTCAATTTTAAAGTTTTAAATAGTTATTAAGTTCGTATACAAAATTTCCGTTGAACATTGGAACCTTTAGGCCCACCCTCATGATGTAATTTAGATCATTATCACTCTATTTGGCAGCAACGTGGCAATGCATTATTTTATTTTTAACATCTAGAAGTGGTGCTTTTATGTTTATTTCCCACAACTAAAAAAAGTAAACCTTGCAAATCGAGTATGCATTGCTACGATCTCAGCGGTATCCAGCCCCATGCGTTTCGTCTATTCGGTACAGTATTGACCACTTTACTTTACGACTTTTTAAATAAATTATTAAGAACTAATGTTTATTATCATAAATTGAATCAGCTAGTGAATATAGTTAATGTAGCTGAAGTAAAATATATTAAATACCAGCAGTTACCCGAGGCTTTGCAAGCAATTTGGTTTTAGCATCTGTATAAGCACTTCTGGTACGAGTGAATATTTTCGACGCCAATGTCGAGCTTGTCTTGTTGCCACGATCAAGAATACATAATATGTCAGATTGTATGTTTATGGCTTTTGTAACTTACTTCCTTTTTAGTATTTTTGTTCCGTGGTTGATTTTGCCTTGTGTCCCGGACCGTGAAATATAATAACAGATCATATACTCCTACTTCTATAAAAGGGTTTTATAAAAGGCTTTAAATATATAGTAAAAGGTTGACAGTAACTTTGTCTTTTATTCCTAATACTTAATATCTGATAAACAGGTACAATTAAAAGTACATTAAAAATGGCACTTTTTATGTGCATTTCTTTATTAACTAAACAACATTTTAATATTTAAGAAAATTTAGACCTGGAGAGGGTACATTATTTTAAAAGCATAGCCTAACGAACTTTTTAATGTAGAATACATAGTTCTTGACGACTGCTTTAAAGGGAGTCTTCGGAGTAAAATTCTAACTCATCTTATGTTTTAGGACATTTTGTAAGACATATTTATAAGGTAGAGTACAGGTGGAAAACTTTAAATAATTTACACACTATTTACGTAAACAAATTGAAAATAGTGGTTCAACTAATTAAACATATGGTTGTGCTGTCATAAAGCAATTTTAACACAGAACAGTTGTTACATTTTTCAGGCTCTTTAAATTAATATTTCACGTCTAAGAGTTATACGAGTATCAGTATTTATATACCTAATCAGTATCATGTACCTCAACAGTGAGAAATGGATGCGATAGACGCTTTTCTGTTATAAAAATTCCATTTAGTGTCTCGTGAATTCCTTTGTGATTCCACTTGTTATAATCACTGATTATACCACTTACAACACTCACTTGTTTCCTACAATTGTAATCACGAAGCGAATGGTTTGTTGAATCATGCTAATTCCAAGTCTCTCCGCCTTTGTTCCTTCAGGAACTGTAAATATACAGTACCACAATGTCTAAGGAAAGCAATTCAGTAACTTACATATACACAATCAAATTTTGTTCATAAAGTAAAATATAGGAACACTAATTGGTTTGCCTTAATGCCACGATGTTGAAATAGCAAGATATGTTGTTACTATAAAACTTACATGATGCTTTCACTGTATAAATATAAAAAACTTTAAACAGAACAGTTGATTACATTTAACATGTTCTTTAAATTGAGCAACTTTAGATCCCATCTAGGTAAACATCCCGTTTACGTACTTTATAGACGACTAGAGAGGCGTAGCCCAGAGGGATTTTCGAAATATGTATATTTATTACATGAACCTTAAGAATGTCCTTGTATATTTCAGTATAATCGTTTAAAAATTGAAAGCAAAACAGACAATCAAAGGCAATTCGCATTTACATGTACAACTTTACCTCTTTGCTTAAAAATTCTAAAAACTTTCAACTCAAACTTCTTTAAAACTATTTGTTTATACTTTACTTATATCTCTGAAACAACCTCTCCATCTACATTATAATACATTGATAAACGAATTGTAATGATTGTGGTATGAAGTAAATGGTTATAACATTTACTTTAGTTGATGTTTTTTGAAGTTACAAGTACAATAAAAGAAGCCTATCTGTTAATATTTTAACATGTCAAGAAAGGCCAAATGGTACAAAGAAATATACATTTGACTATGAATTGTCTGTACCAGCACATTCAGATTGGCACTTAGAGCCTGTTTTTGTGTCCTTAGAGTTATGAACTGGCACTTGTGTTATATCTCTGGATTGTTAAGTCTCTTGAGCACATGAATTGACGGGTCTTACAATACAACACAGCATCGTGTAATGTTTGTAGATAGATATATTAACGTGTAGGAACCATACGGCGATTCTGAGTTGCTATCCCTAAATATACAAATCTATGACCTAATTTAGGTTTGTCCAATAGAAATTGATGACAAAAATATTTACGTCACTGGCATTGAATTAAAGTTCGTTTTCACAAAGAAGAATACTGACCTTCTCTCTTTACCCATGTTTTATTTAGTGTTTTGCAGTTTCTGCCACGTAAATATTTAAGTGGTTCAAGTTACATGGGTTTCGAAGGCCAAATACCTGTCACAAGGCAATCAATACTGGTTGAATTTGTGGTAATAGTGTAATTAAGCTATAAATGTAATTTCATGTAACATTGATTAACACAAAAATTTGTGTTTTACGAGGTACATCAAGACCGTATAATAATATTGGTGATTACCTGCCTTAACATATCAAAAAGTTAATGTTAGTGTAAGTTATTTTCTTTAGAATAAGGGTCTTATAATAGTATTACCTGAAAATCCTCTCTAACTTTGAAACTCAGGTAAAAGCAATTATAGATTGGATTAATTATTATCTACATATTTTATCTGCTTAGACATGTCATGCATTGGGAGTATTAGATAAGTTTAGTAGAATAATGATTGTGTACTGCATCTATTTCTCTATTATATACTCTGAGAAGTAATTTAAACAAGGCACAACATCAGACAGTAACAAATTTGATAGTTATTGTAATATAATGAGTCGAATACAAGCACGTGTTTTTTTGGGAAGTCGGGTGTTAGGCCATAACTAGTGACAAGAGGGCAACCATTTTCTAAAATTATAACTAAATAGAACTTCATTTGTTATGTTCCATTTCCTATTATTGCATTCTGTTTGATTTTTGTTCTAGTGGCACTCTTCCTTCCTTTAGATTAAATTCATCCATGGTGTTTTTATGAACGCCTTCGTCAGTGATGAAACCTCCAAAACAAGGCGACGTTTTCAAGTCAGCAAGAAACTATTCTTATTTTTATTTGTTTCATATTCTTGGCACCACTCATTAAAACATATAGCTTTTAAAATTTTGAGTGAGCAAGATTCGGATTTTAATTGCGCGGTACATGATCAACCGAAATAGAAGGATCGGATGTCAGTTTGAGTGGGCTAGGATTGCGGTAATATTTGAATGATACAAAATACTGTAGGCACAAATTGGCGAAAAACAGTGTTCTCCTTTTGAAACAATTTTAATTATAATTGATAAGTTGAGAAATTGAAAATGTTTCTTACAAATAGTTTTACAAACCAATAAACAATTATCTTTCAAAAATTCGAATGATTAAACGTTACTTAGAGTAAAAACTCAATTATTTAAATAAATTGGAAGTTGATGATTCAGAGAACATTACTTAAACTGTAATAAAGGAAATTGTAAATGAGTCCGGTGTTCAAGAAAGCCATCACCCCGGGGATGGATGCTGCGACACTGCAATATCCGTCAGTTTATGTCGCCGGCATTACTAGTTTACTGCTCACTGTCTTCTCCTGGCCCATAAAATGACAGGTGTAATTGATTTTAAGTAATAAAAGAATTATTATTGGCTGAATACAATAAACGTAATTTACTTGTTTTATTAACCTGCTACATGAGCACCTAATGTTTGGTCTTTTTATACTTACCTCAGCTTTACCATTACTTTTATATAGTATTAGATTGATGATAAAAATCTTCCATCCTGTAAAAGGAAATTAAAATATATATAATAAATATTCTGAGACGGAAAATATGTATGATTTTTATTAATTTTGAAAAAGTTATTCTGTGTTTTAACAGAATGTATAAAAGCATTTGAAGTATTAATATGTTTAGTAACATTTAAAATTCCAATGTATAACAATCATTTTTAACATAATCACACACACACACACACACACACACACACACACACACACACACACACACACACACACACACACACACACACAACACACACACACACACACACACACACACACACACACACACACACACACACACACACACACACACACACACACACACACACACACACACACACACACACACACACACACACACACACACACACACACACACACACACACACACACACACACACACACACACACACACACACACACACACACACACACACACACACACACACACACACACACACACACACACACACACACACACACACACACACACACACACACACACACACACACACACACACACACACACACACACACACACACACACACACACACACACACACACACACACACACACACACACACACACACACACACACACACACACACACACACACACACACACACACACACACACACACACACACACACACACACACACACACACACACACACACACACACACACACACACACACACACACACACACACACACACACACACACACCACACACACACACACACACACACACACACACACACACACACACACACACACACACACACACACACACACACACACACACACACACACACACACACACACACACACACACACACACACACACACACACACACACACACACACACACACACACACACACACACACACACACACACACACACACACACACACACACATATATATTTAAAACTGCTTTGAAATGTTGTGTACATTACAGTGTCATAGATACAGTGCGTATAAACACTAAATAAATAGCATCGTAAGTAGGATGTAGGATTGTGTAGGAAGTTGAATTGTTGTACATCACAATAGGTTCTGTATTTTAAAAGGGCGTGAGATGGAACTGTGATAAATCAAATCAGAGGCGAGACAATTTGTCGATGCCATCACGTGAGGAAATTAAGTTGTGACAATCTAAATTGCGTTCCCATTTTATGGGTTTGTCCACCTCACTGGTATTGGCAGGTATAACTTCTACCTTGAGATCGGTCTCTACTTTTCATTTTATAAGCCTGATTATAGTATAAAATAAAAATAGCAGTTTGAATAACTAATATACGTATAATACTCGTACGTAGTAATATTTTCATTTATATTTTAAAATAATGCCTGCATTTTGTTATACATTATATTTTAGTTTAATACGAATAGTCTGACAAACTTTAAGTAAACTATATTGTTGAACGATTTTAAATTTACAACAGTTTTATACAATTTAGCAAGCCATGGTTTTGTTATTCATGGTTCTACAGGAGTAATAACTCATCTCTGTTTTAGATATCCAATTGAACGCTTCCTTACTTTTCATCCTTTTTGTTTGAGTGTTGTGCGTTTATTACGTATGGAAAATGTTTCTTAATCATTAATTCAATTAAATTTATAATTCATATGTATGTTTTCCGATATGCACCGCAACAATAAGTAATTACAATCCTGGAGAGTCAAATTATCAAGATTCAATTGTTTTAACAATATTTCGACGTTGTGTGAACTGAAAAACTTAGTTCATAGAAATCTTATAGATTGTAGTCAATTATAACCAACACTTTCCCACTTTCGCTTCTATTTATATTTACATTAGAGTACTATTATAATTGACATTAGGGCTTTAACAGTGAGTTGAAGAATAACTATTTAAATAACAAAAACTTTGATACGTAACTATGAAAGTAAAATATCCATGAAATCGATTTTAATTTAGTTAATACCTTATTATCATTACTTAAATATTATTTCATTATAACCACACAGAAAATTAACTACTTCTAGAAATTAGTATGCATACAAAAGTGAAGATATCACCCTGCCATGTAAGCCCTATTCTGTCCTACTGGGTCAATAGTGTGTGTGAGGATCTTATATAATAAAATAAGGTTGGAGTAGATACAGTAAAAGGTCAATAATACTGATACAAAGTGGATTATTATCCACAGTCATTAGTCATTAGTTTGATTCCCCCTCTCACCACATAAAAAAGTAAAATAATAATGGTAGAAGGAAGCGAGAAAAGTACATAACCTATAATTATCCCTCCACTTGTACAGCGAAACAGCACTTCATGTGTTGCTTTGACAACATATTACTGTCCTGTGAATGTCATGCTATTAAGACCTCCAACTTCAGTCTCAAACTTTTATGCTTATTAAATGATAAATGAAAAAAAAAGACAGCTATTTGAAAAGTTGACTGAGAGGTCCTGATTGAAGTAATCCACAAAGACTATTGCGGCCTAGAACAACAAATTTTCATGTTCAACCTCTTTAATCCTTAGAAGCCAACAATCAAGTATAATTTTAGATCGTTCTGTGTATAGGAGTGCGTGTGGTTTGTAACAGTTATTACGTAAAGTACTTTGGCGTGAGATTTTAAGTCTTAAATCGTCACGACTTTGTAAATAAAATGAAATCCGGAGTTGTGAGTTTTAATTCTTTGGCTCTTAAGTTAGATATCAGGTCTATGATAAATTCAGTTTTGAGCCAGTTCTAAGACTTGAGCCTAGTTCTCCCCGGCTCATGTTGTGTATTTATATAGTATTGTAAATGTTCGTTGTGGCTGCAGAAGGCACCGACTGTGCTATATGAGAGCGCTCTGCATATCCTCTTCAGAGTGGCAAGGAACTTCTAAATTCTCGCATGTTAGTGGAAGTACGTAATACAATTTTGCGTATTAAAAAAATTATATATGTTATTTTTTTTTTAATTTTACCACTACCATGCTGACTTAAGTTGCTGTTTCGCACTGACGAGGTCTAGGAGATGAATTTTTACCTCCTGCTACTTCCTCATCATGTGTGGTCGCAGAAATGTTTCCAGGATTTTTAAGCTCTGTTGGAAAACTGGCCTCCATGATAAGCTGAATACCTAGTCAACCCTTAGCCGAAGGATACCGGGTGGAATTGGTAGTTATTGTTTTAAATTATGGCTGTTCCTAATTTTTTATCTATCCGGGTGCACCTGAGACATACACGACAAATTTCGGGTTAACGGTAGTAATCTGTTTTTTTTCCTTAAATTCATCTGGCCAATATTGTTTTTCTTTTGACAGAAGGTTCTTATCTTGGTGAAAGATGTTATTGTGGTGAATGTATGATAAGTAAATGAATCTGAGCACGCTATCCACGGTGTTATTTTTCCTTCTAGGTTTAATTCTGATCCACCATCCAGTTCGCCACCATGGGGGCTCGCTTCCTAATTGTCTATTTTAAGTGTAGGAACGGAGATGTGCGGTTTCAATGGTAGCAGAACGTGGTTAGCTGTCTCTCGGGAGTAATGTTGTTGGTGTAGGTTTAGTGTTAGGTAGGGGGGGGGGTTGGAGTACACAACCCTTTCTTTGTTCATTCGGAGCTCGCCCTAGCACAGGATACCGGGTGGAATTGGTTTAGTGTCTTGCTTCCTGCAGACTTACCCTTTGCAGGCAACAAGAGACTCTAAATTGCTTAAACGTAAAATTTATCTAACGGTGCTTTAATCCTCCCCTAGGTATGGGTTGTTTGTGTTCTCTAGTGTATCAGTGTATGTAGGTTATGTTCAGTGGATATATGCAGGGTATCCTTCCGTAGGTAGCGGTAGTTGAGTTCTTCACTTTGGCCTCGTCAGTGTGAGTCCTTCCGTAGGTACCGGTAGTTGAGTTCTTCACTTTGGCCTCGTCAGTGTGAGTCCTTCCGTAGGTAGCGGTAGTTGAGTTCCTTACTTTGGCATCGTCAGTGTGAGTCCTTCCGTAGGTAGCGGTAGTTGAGTTCTTCACTTTGGCCTCGTCAGTGTGAGTCCTTCCGTAGATAGTGGTAGTTGAGTTCCTCACTTTGGCCTCGTCAGTGTGAGTGTGCTTTGTGAGTTCAGTTCACTTAGGTTGTAAGAAATGTTGGTGTACTTTTTCTTTATTTATTTATATATTGTTTGTCTAGTTGTTTGGCATGACGTCTGGTGCCTAAGCACCTTCGGAAGCCTCAATTAGTCTTTCAGAGCGGTTTCAGTTTCCATTGCGTCGAATAAACTACAGGGTGTTTTGTACCCTCCGTAAATATTTTAGGAATTTATTCTTCGTGTATAATCTAAATATGTATATCACAACTTTGCTTTACATTTTTGTTTGCCTTGTTCAAGGTTAAGTATTGGAGAGGAATTCGTAGCCTTAACATCGCATGGTAAATTCACACATAATTTATTTGAAAGGATAACAGGATTTCGGACATTTGCCATCGTTGTATAATCCTTCCAATAGTCCGAAATCCTCGAACGCCCTGTATGTTTCTGGAACTGTCGTACCTATTAAACATTCTTGAACATTAAGCAGTCTCCAGAGTCTCATTGTTTCAGCGAACAGAGATACAACTACTCTTCACATTAAAGCAGCTGCTCCTCTTACCAACATGACCTAGATACAAAAAATATTGCGCTAAACATTAATTCAAGTGTCTATGAGATTTAATTAAATCAACATTGCTAATTAATTACTTAATTATTTATTTCTACTGTGCATGTACAAGTGTAATCTTAAACAGAATTAGTAGAATTTATTAAAAGAGTACAAACGGACCAAAACTAATATACTTGATATTTAATTTGTTATATTGGACTACAGTTACTCAGGTACTCTAATTTATTTATGCTGATTCTTAAAACAGTACTTTATAATCGAGGTTTTTAAAATAACTATTAGGAAAGCTTTTCAGGGTATTTTTCTTGTTAATTTTGTTATGGGATTCATTTTATGATATACTTGTCCGCAAACGATAAATGCCACTGCTATTTATTGTTATGTCATCTTCTGGATTAAAGGGGCCTAGAACAAAAGATGCGTTTATGTTTCTTATTTTTGTATGAAACTCTTGCCAATATGGATGACGGTTTAAAAAAAAATCGTACTAAGTAATTTGAAACTTTGGCTGTTCAATTAAAATTTGTCCATACAAACAACAGTCATCAAAAGAATTTCTATTTTTGCGATTAGAAACCCGTTCCTCAAGGAAATGCCATGCACAGCAATCGATACACAAATTTTTTATGGTCCTCAGGCGTGATACATCTGCAGTAACGGCACATTTATATGTCCGTAAATAATTATTAAGTTCTAAAGCCCTACGACGTCTTCCATATTGACGTCTTTGTTCTTCTAATCGGTATTCTCGTTGCTCTTTACTTTTGATAGCTTCACGTTGTAACGCACGCTGTCGCATATCTTGCAGACGTCGCTCTCGTTGCTCCTCGTTTTCAGTAGCTACACGTTGTGCCACACTCTGCCGCAAATCTTGCAGACGTCACTCTCGTTGCTCGTAGTTTTCAGTAATTAAACGTTGTGCTGCACTCTGCCGCATATCTTGCACACGTCACTCTCGTTGCTCGTCGCTTTCAGTAGCTACACGTTGTGCCACACTCTGCCGCAAATCTTGCAGACGTCGGTTTCGTTGTTCGTTATTTTCAGTAGCTACACGTTGTACCGCGCTCAGCCGCAAATTTTGTAGATATCGAAACATCTAAATCATGAGACCTTTCTGCTCGTATAACGTTAGTTAAGGTTTGCAGGCATTTAACTTTAGCGGTACTTGTGGGACGAAGTATATGAAATAGATGAATACATTTTATTTTAAAAGGAGTGAAACTATTCATCAACTTATATTACAATCGAAATTTTTACCATCGTTCATTTATACCGAAATGTTTATATTTAATCTTCGACATTTCTCATGAAACATTAGCTGTGATGTAATCTTCAACGTTTATTATTCAATTACAGTTATTTTTATTAGCGTTGTTTTCAAAGACCTTTTATGTATTTTTAAGTGAACACATGAGTTAAAAAGACACATTTTACCAATTATTTAACCTCAAACCAAATAGCCATTAGCATACTAATTTTGTTTTAATACGTCATGTACTAGATATTATTTACTATAGAATGTAAACATAGAAATAAAAAATAAATAAATGTTGAATTTGTAGAATTTTTCATTTGAAAACACGGATAAAACAATGTTTTCTGAAAATGAAACCTAGCTAGATCGATTTATATTATGCCCCCGAAACCCTCTGCACACTAAATTTCATGGAAGTCGTTGAAGCCGTTTCCGAGATTCAGATAAGGTTATATTGTATTTTTCTAATGATAAGTTCTAAAAATGTTTCTACGTTTACATTCAGTGATCTCGTTACGTATCGAATCGCATTGAAAAAGAAAAATTGTCTAATTGAGTGCAAAATGGAAGTATGATTTCAGAAATTTGAGATAAAAATCAATCAATGTTTTTTTTAAGAATACGTTATTGGTTAGGTAATAAAGATTTGCGTTAACTATGAACAAGTAAATATTCAAATTCAATCCACCTTCAATTTAATACACAAAGGACAGAAAAGTCTGAACTTTTAAAATCTTCCATAACTCCTTCTGTGACAGGAGGTGTTAATAAATTTTAAATGCCATGGTATTTCCATTACTTTTTTGTTACAACAAATGGTTTCAGCATGGTGTACATTAAAATAATCTCTGCCCTTTTCCTCCATGAATAATATCGCGCGATCGCACCTTAGTAAATACAAGTATATTAATATTTTAATATATAAATTAAAATCAACTTTGTATATGAAACATTAGAATTTCTAATGTTCAATCTGCACAAAATAAAATATGGATCGCTTAAAGTGAAAAGCTCTCAAGATTTGTGTAACGGCGAACGTCACTCGTGCTTGAAGGAGCTGATTAGCTTATCTCGGCTCACGGTTGAGTTGTCGGTAATTGATTGTCAGCCTAGGTTAATGTCGGTCTCAGCTACAAAACTCTACCGGTGTTTTAAAGATACTTCAGATTTATTCCTTTAGATATTATATCATATTATCCTTGCTTTATATAAAGCACGTAGCTTTGAAATATGTTACTAGTTTTATGTAGCTGCCAGTATATGACTAGTTTGTTACTAACTGTGTGCGTAACGAAAGTAGGCAATGCGATATTAGTTCCATGTATACCATCATCTTTTACAGTTAGATAACGGTTTGTATCCAATGATGAAAGTAAATATGAAATGGTATAATATAAAAATGAACGCCTGGAGGAAAACTACTTTGGCATTATATTGACTTATTTGATGACGTGGCTAACTTTTAATTCTTCTGAAAATGAGGACTACATGTAAAATGGGTTCTTTGCTTAAAATGTTCTATTTAAGATGGCAGGTTTGGAAGTATATTAGGACATTCGCCATTCTTATATGGTAGAAAATTATGACACAACATTTCGTATTTATTAGACTATGCTACTTATGTTTCACTTCAGAGCCTAAGCTTAATTATTAACAAACACTGCCATTCGAGTAAGTTGATTTTCAGTAAAAATTATTTGGCACACCTTCTAATACCTGCAACTGGATATAATTATAAAACACATAGAGCTTGTACAAGGACATTAAAACTTGGGACTATTACAGGGTCTAGAACATCGTTGGGAATTGAAATCAATATTAAGAGATATTTTTTCTTATAGTTGTATTTTACGTTCAAATATTTAGTCAAAACAAAAGAGACAAATATCAAATGCTTTACATTTTTCAGTTTTGATTACATTGAAACAATCCTGTTCATATTTTACCTAACTTTTTTCGGAACTTAAACAGCAACTACAATACAATCATAAGACTTTATGTGTGCAATAATAAGATTCTCAATTCTTTTTATATAATTAATATGAACAGATGCGTTTATGTTAACCGCAATAACTTCTATGTATCCAGGTCATGTTGTAACGGGAGCTGATGCTTTAACTTGAAGACAGTATCTCTGTTTACTGCGATGACTAGACCCTTGAGACCCCTCGATGTTCGATATAGTTTAATATGAGTACTAACGTATAAAAATTCCATAGAACATACTCTGTGCGATAGAAATAGACTGGACAAATATAAAGCTGGTATCTACCTTAAGGGCCCCTATACTAACTATACCCTGTCTTCAGGCAATTGTGTTAAGATTTTTGTATGGACACAAAATATAAATTATAAACCAAACATAATTTAATGGTCCTCATGCTTGGATGTAACTTGAAATATTTAGATAAAATTAAATAGTGGTTTTATAAAATGGAAACTATATTCAAAGTTGATAACTTACTGAAAATTTGGTTTGACAAACGTTTAATCAAGGTATAGTATAAACATAACAATCTAAAGTTAAACCAACATGACCGTCTTTGAAAGTGTTTATAGGGAATACAACAAAGTATTAAGTTATTAAACATTTTAAATTATCATAACCATTATTTAAGTTATTTTAGATTTTCAACATTGTTGATGGCCTCAAACAGCGACCCTTATTCTATCTCTTAACTATCCTAACCTTTTAATGCATATTTCAAAACCATATCAGACTAATCCGAGCAATAATCCAACTGCAACTTCTGATCCTTTTTCATTGCACCTAAATCATTTGACCTAGGGAGTGATGTTCTGTTGAAGGATATTTATACCAAATCTGTTCTCAAGTCATCACGAAACATTGTTTTTTCTCACTTTTTTAACTCAGACCAATTATAGTCCTATATCTGAGGGACCAGTTTGTGTTGTGCTAATATAATCCTGTTAGTTTATAAATGGTAATTTTTATTTTACGAACCGAAAACAGTTAATTTCAAAGTGCTCAGTATGAATCGGCTTATTAAGTAGACAGTGTATTATAAACATCAATCAGAATTCAAGTTGAAATATCTCATCAATAACTACAACTAGGGATACGAACCGAAAACAGTTACTTTTAAAGTGCTCAGTATGAATCGGCTTATTAAGTAGACAGTGTATTATAAACATCAATCAGAATTAAAGTTGAAATATCTCATCAATAACTACAACTAGGGATACGAACCGAAAACAGTTACTTTTAAAGTGCTCAGTATGAATCGGCTTATTAAGTAGACAGTGTATTATAAACATCAATCAGAATTCAAGTTGAAATATCTCATCAATAACTACAACTAGGGATACGAACCGAAAACAGTTACTTTTAAAGTGCTAAGTATGAATCGGCTTATTAAGTAGACAGTGTATTATAAACATCAATCAGAATTCAAGTTGAAATATCTCATCAATAACTACAACTAGGGATACGAACCGAAAACAGTTACTTTTAAAGTGCTCAGTATGAATCGGCTTATTAAGTAGACAGTGTATTATAAACATCAATCAGAATTCAAGTTGAAATATCTCATCAATAACTACAACTAGGGATACGAACCGAAAACAGTTACTTTTAAAGTGCTCAGTATGAATCGGCTTATTAAGTAGACAGTGTATTATAAACATCAATCAGAATTCAAGTTGAAATATCTCATCAATAACTACAACTAGGGATACGAACCGAAAACAGTTACTTTTAAAGTGCTCAGTATGAATCGGCTTATTAAGTAGACAGTGTATTATAAACATCAATCAGAATTCAAGTTGAAATATCTCATCAATAACTACAACTAGGGATACGAACCGAAAACAGTTACTTTTAAAGTGCTCAGTATGAATCGGCTTATTAAGTAGACAGTGTATTATAAACATCAATCAGAATTCAAGTTGAAATATCTCATCAATAACTACAACTAGGGATACGAACCGAAAACAGTTACTTTTAAAGTGCTCAGTATGAATCGGCTTATTAAGTAGACAGTGTATTATAAACATCAATCAGAATTCAAGTTGAAATATCTCATCAATAACTACAACTAGGGATACGAACCGAAAACAGTTACTTTTAAAGTGCTCAGTATGAATCGGCTTATTAAGTAGACAGTGTATTATAAACATCAATCAGAATTCAAGTTGAAATATCTCATCAATAACTACAACTAGGGACGGGAACCTAAGTTTTTAATTGGCACTAATGTGATACCACTGTTTTGTTTTAAGTATGTATTGTTGAATTTTATATTACATTTCATCCTTTATAGAATCGTAAAGTATTTGACTTATCAATATGAACATTTGTATGTGTATGTATTTTTCCACGGAGAAGTTTTATATACTATGCCCAATGATATAACTCGTCACCAGGCGGCGCTGCAAAATATAAAAGTTTTCAAAGTGCCTGCACACCATAAATTGCAATTACGAGACAGTTACGTATATTAAATATCCAAACACTATTTGTAGTCGCCAAGTTATGATGTGGTCACATACTCGGGCAAAGCTTACGAAAAGCTTGCAAAGCCGTGGGAAACAGCTAGTTTTTAATAAATATTACCAAACTTCAAGCAAATGGTAACCAGTATTTTAAAGTATATATTTTAACAATGTGATATCGAAGAATACAGTTTATAATTCACAATGGTTAATTTAAAAACAAAATTGTCCTAAAGTTATTAGCTGCTTATCCAGACGGCAGTGATTACATATTGGAATTCGTTATACAAAGCTAACTGGTTATCGATATCTTCAGTGCTTACAAAGACAGTGGCTGCCTCGTCTAGGGTCACTAATATGTGGTTCCCTTTGACCTTTGTCCCGCCTGCTGGTTAACCCTTTGACAGTAACGTGTTATTATTAGACAGTAACAAACGTAGTGAACAAGGATCAAGGATTACGTTGTTGAGATAGAAGGGGCCAGACATAACCTTGTCTAGCACGTAGCTTGTGCTATACTGGATTATCAAAGAGTATAACTATCTGTTATTAGTGAATAGAGTAAATATATTTTAGTATACGAGGTTTCCTAAGGTGCTATGTTGTGACTAGTGACAACCAAAACCAAATATAACTAACCGGATGTCTATAGTAAATGTTAATCGTCACAGCAGAAACAAGATGGCGGAAAAAAGAGGAGGGACGGAAGGGGCCCCTTGTTATTGTTGGTTTAGAAGAACTTCTTAAAACATTCTTTAAATCCGCATTGGTTTAACTAATTTCTAATTTGCTTGATACCTTATGTTTCATTGTTAGTTAATTTTAAATTTTCAGAATATTTTGTGTAATATCCGTTCTGTTTCCTTCACAATCCCTCCATCGTCAATGTATGCAAAGTATATATTCTTAAACATAACTTTAAGGAAGTGCTTTTTTAACTTTTCCCTATATTTAGTCTTTTTTTTTTAAGGGAGATTTAAGTGTAACTGTTGAATATATTTATATTTATTTCCATCTCTATACATTTTATTGTTTTATAAGTGATACTTTAAAAGTATAATTTCCATTGCATTTAAAAATCTTTAAAATTTAAACTAAACGTGCGGATTACGCCAAAATTCTGAACGCGAGTTAAAAATCTATCCGTTAGAGCATAAACATTAATCTTTCACAGAGGTAGAATATCCCTATTGGTTTCTGGGTTTTACCAAGACACAATCCACAACACTCCAAAGTTTTCTTCTGAACAAGAGGTTGGATCTTAAAACTTTGTGATCAAGTTTCTGCTGTGCTCTACTATGGCAAATAAATTCATAACAATCCTTCAACTTGTAATCCTGTACTCGTTATTAAAAATACAGTTAACATAGTACTTTTTTATCCTAAAAGTAATTAAATTTAGGCAGCGTAATATAATTTATTTTTGTACTACACGTAAGCGTTGAAAGTAAAATATTAGTAAATTAGAGGATTCCGTGACATTAAAGTCACGTAAGTATTGAAGTTTGCTTTTGAAGATAGAAGGATTGTGAAGGATAAAGGATTTTTCAGGAAATTTTCTATCGTTCAGTGATACAAAAAATCAGTAACACTAAGTTTCAAGATCTGAAATCTGATATCTTCTTCAGGTAAACCACTAACCTAACACATAATCAAAATTTAGGCTAAAACAAACAAATCATACCAGAGCCTTGTGACACGCATAAATCAAGAATCACAACCACCATGTCATGTGTCAACTTCACTAACTATAAAACATGCACTTAATAAAAACAGAATACGACACTAATTACTAAAACTGAAATATAGAATACTGGTCACAATAGGTCTGCATCAGCCGACTAACCAACTACGACTGATCGGATGTTTAATTATAACTAGACTGTGGTTCTAGATAGTGACGTAATTAAATAAATACATGTAAAACCTTCTGATTATACTAAAATATACAATTCTTATTTCTGTCAATTTATAAGTATAGTATCGATCAGAGAATACATTTACTGAAGGATAACTTCGCAGCAGGAAGACATCTATCTACTCCAGGTCAGATCGGAAATGAAACATCGACCTGTAACCTGCGATACTCAGGCGCCTGGTACGATTATTGATATTATAACGTATCAGGTTACACTTAACTTTGTAAATGTTAAATTGGGTACTAAATCAGCACTTAATATAACGTTTAAATCTGTTGTTTGATTACCAGATTTTAATACAAGCTTTCAAATTATATAACTTATATCAACAAAAGGCTGTATATACTCCGAACTCTTTTTTACCTTTATAAAACGAGACTTGTGTTTAAAACCCGCCATCCTAATGTATGTAATAAAAGTAAAAATTATAGTATATAATTGTATATAATTTAATTGGATAGTATATACATATACATTTTAATTTCCCGAAAAACAAATTTACCCCCTTTATTTGATGAATCATCACAAGGAGCCTTATACATGGTATTCGTACATGGTTTATTTAATAAGCTGTATTGAGTCAGATTTTATTATAATTAGGTAAAAGGTTTCGTGTTTCTTGTGTCACTCATATTAGTGCATGTTACTGTACATTAAAACATACGAATCATATATTGAACTTTAAGTAGATTTACAAAACGTCATTAGTTTGCTATACAATGAAATAGCTTATATTCTCTTTTTAGAGATACATGAAAGGGATATTCTTCAAAACTTAGTATTACAATTGATTATCAATATGTGTGTAGTGTATTAACTGTTTTAAATGATTAAAAATCAGTTTTGTAACAAAACATTAATTTTTAAATTGCCTTTGCATTGTACTGCCTTAACACACGTACTTCAAAATACTTCATTTCGTGTTTTTATAGATGAACCATAAAAAGGTTCTCAGTTTTATGGTTGGTCGGCATTATAGAGAAGCCTTCTTGAAATTTTAATATGGCGATCAAGTCGGAACACTCTGCATTCCGTAATGATTTTTGACATGATACGTAGTGTTGAGACCATTTCATTTCTGGATAAAAAATATACTTTCCTTAATATCATTTGTATGAGAGCTATAAGTGTTAAGATTCCTCATTGAGTTTTACCTTGAGAACATAGGTTTTTAACTAAGGGCCTATTTTTATATCTTGAAAATTTACATTTCAAATTTAGAAATTTCCCATTGTTTCTTAAATATATCTAAATCCTTAAACGGGAAAGGTAATTTAATCATGTTAAGATGGTTTAGTTTGTTCAAAATTCCTGACTAGAAAATTACGCTCTGCTCAATTAAAGTCTTAATTGCTTCAAACATATCCAGCTACTAGGTTGTGTTTGTAAGAAAACATATGATTTGAATGCACATTGACAAACTTATTAAAACGAAGGGAAAATGTATAAATTTACAACACCGCTCGGCCATCTGCTCTCCCGACGCATATTTAAACAAAGGGGTGTTGGAATGTTAGTGGCAAGAATAATAAGTCTTAAAATAATTTTTTATATAAAAAACACAATCAAATACATTTTATAAAAATGAAAAGTTGATTACCTTCTTGTTAAACAAGGAAATAGCAGCGTTCATAGAAAACAACTTCGGGGGGGAAGGAGGAGCTGACACAATGCATTGGTTAAGAAGTATAAAATGTGTTTGTCGTCTTTAAAACATACCAAAGGGGGTGGGGGTTCTTGTGCACCCCAGCCACATGCGCCCATGTAAGGGTAAAAACATAGTGGAGCGGCGAGGCTAGAGTGTAGCGGAGAAGGGAGCGGAGAGGGTTGAAAAGAATACATGCAGTTAGATGCGCTGAATCATAGTGGAGCGGAGAGGGGCGCTGGTTCAAGTCTCGACACGCTAGCCTCTCCTCTCAGATATTGATACCCGATTTCTTTGCTCGAGGGTTCAGTCGAGCCTCGTTGGTCAAATTGACAATAAGTGCAGCTGTTATGGGTACTGAAACTTTTATTTTATCAGTGCGTGAACGCAGTGCTGTCTGGGACCAACAACAATCCAGCCACCATAATAGATTCATTCTCGATTGTATGTGGAAGGAAATAGGCCAAGAAAACAACTGTACAGGTACGAGAAATTCATTTATTAGAACACAAACAAAACATTAAAATTATTGCTCATTGTCTTTCTTAAATTTGGTGGGGTTTTCCTGGAAATATGCCTTGAATGTATCACGTAAAAGCATTGCTGCAGTTAGGTGTCGGCCCCTTCGTCTTGGCACAGGTTCGGTATCGCCTCGAGTCTTTTCACCAGGTATTACTTCGCTCAAATGTCTTTCAAATCCTTTCTGTCAATTATTGTATTTTGAAGAATACTGATGAATGACAATACCCCATCAGTAGCAACCACTACTGTTAACAATGAAACCCAAGCGTTTACTCATACTAATGGCTTTCGAAAAAGAACGGGTAGGCAAGATCACATACAACAGTTAGTGCAGCTTGAAGAAAAAAAACTTTCAATGCTACAAGAAAAAAAAAAGAAAACAAGAACTGGACAAGAAACAAAAAAAGGATGACGAAGACTTCAAGTTTTTCGAAAGTCTAAGCTCCCATCTTAAGTTGATTACTGGAGTGAATAAATTAATGTTTCGTAATGATGTTCAAAATTTAGTCATGAAATACGCATACGGTAGTGGGTATGTCGACTCTTCATCACGTTCTACCCCTTTGTCTAGTCATGGTTCTGTGACTGGCCCTTGTACACCAATCTTGATCGATGAGATCTCGTACACTTTGCTTAACAATGGAAATATGCCTGGTGTTGAGTCTAGTGTTCATATGTGGAGTGGCAATCCAAACTAATTATTTGTTTGTCTTTTTAAAAATTCATTGTCAATTAATTGCAGTTAATAAATTGATTCGTTTTGATCTGTATTTTATTTAACTATAATTACTGTACCTACCAACATGAATGGTCTAATAAATATGCAATTATTCTATCCTCTATAACTTCCTAATATTAACGATTAGTATAAATTACCAGACATGTGTTGACCAGTACCCTTACACAGAATACGATTATACACATAAAGGTGAAAAGTATTTTAATTTATTTCAATTTTAATACTGTAAATCAATATTTTATTACTTTAACGTATTTTATTTAAATTTCATATATATATCGTTAAGATTTTGGAAAAAACACCCTGATTAGCAAATGCATAATAAATTTGCATAATAAAACTTACCAGAGTGTAATAAGTACTCGTCACATTCGATCGGCTGCTTTTCAAAATTTGTATATTTGACCTCCATATGAGGAGAAGTTAAGTTCAATATATATTCAAAGGTACTGTAATCAATTCTGGTGTACTGGAAAAATCTATCTGGATATTTCTTCAACTGGGGAAACAGATGGTGGTACTCTCCAAATTCCTTACGCTGCCTATTTACAGGGTGCACTGCACAACTTCTATTACCTAAAACAATCATTTTCAGTGCACTATTCTCATACAACACAAAATCGTCACCACTGTCTGAAGACATATTGAAAAATGAACAACTTAAGCCTCTTGATTCACCGCGTTGATCGCCGCCGTACTATGTGCATGTGAAGCACCGCTAGCATCGGGGGTCAAAACCCTCTCAGCTACCTACTCCGCTACACCCTAGCCTCGCCGCTCCACTATGTTTTTACCCTAAGGAAAGGTTCACCACTTAAAGTTTGCTGTCAAAGTTATAGTTCCCAAGGTCACTATGCTGGCTCGTACAGTGTGAGTTAATAGTATGGGTACACTCTGTTTAGTTTTTGATGGATAAAGATGGAGGCATGGAACTCAGGACACCTTTCTAAGATATATAAGTAGACCTTTTAGTCACTGTTATAACTTCGCTCATTATCCTAAAATGGGATTTTCTAGGGGGGCTTCTAAAAATGATTAAATGTAAACACCAATCAAGTGAAGTAGGGTGTCCTAGAGAAGTGTCCTGAGTTCAATTTTTATATCTTTGTTCATCGTAAGTTGAGTAGGATCCATCCATGCTTTTAACTTAATTAATTGAACTGCAATTTTGTTCTAGTTTGAGATTCAAATCTCTTGTTTCCATTGTTCTTCTTCTTCTATCAAGATCTTTCAAATGTGTGTCACTTAACGGGTGTTTACATTTAAACATTTTGAGACATCCGCCCTCCCAAAACCCATTTTTGGGAAATAGGCAAAGCTGTAACAGTGACTAAAAAGTTCACTTCATTTCCTAAAAGGGTGTCCCTACTTCATTTGTATACATCAAAAACAAAACAAAGTGTATCCATATTATTAACTCACATCATATAAAGACACGTTGTATTTTGAACAGCAAAACAATTTTAAACTATGACTACTAAACTGATAACATCTAATATCTTTACTAAATGTAAAGGTTTGTTTAAGATTTATGAAAATTGCTTATCGTCTTTTAAAGCTACTTCTCAACTATTTTTCAAAATTAATAACTACTTTTCGTGTCGTAATCAGTGAGTAATAATTACACGTTAAAGTTTTATTTTACCCCTCATAGTTCAAGTTAATGCTGTCACTATGCTTATCATTCACACATGAACACGCAACTTTAAAATAACGAACTAACTACGATATCGATAACACCTTAACTTATTACGGCATCATCACGCGATATGGTGCTCATGGAGGCTTTGGTATACACCCAATGGATATTTTACAATATATTGCTTCTAATTGTGTAGTCACAGAGGACAAAGCTTATGATACGTTTGGAAAAAATTAATATGGAAGTTTCCAAGTACGTTGTTTGAAATATAAACATTATATACGTAACTATTTAAAATTAAAGTGTGTTGTGTTTAGTTTGAAAATAAACATATTTTGATGTTATTATACACCTATAGATTTAATTTTACAAGTTGGTATTTTAATCCAATTTTATTACAACTTTAAAAGGAAGGAAGTTTAAATTTATAAATAGTTTGCATTACTCAATATGGAGCAACTATATTTATGAATAGTTTTAAAAGTTTTGTTATTCCTAATATATATATATATATATATATATATATATATATATATATATATATATATATATATATATATATAAGATCTCCACAGCGAGGTCGAAAAATTCAAAATTTCAGTTGTGATAGCGGGTTTAAGATGCTGTTTCAACCAGTAAACAACCTTCATGAGCGTATTGCTAATTTTATTATAATGTATTACAATTTGTGTTGGTCATGCCAGATTCTCTTCGATAACAGTAATAGTGTAAGACAGATTATGAAACACATTAAGCGAAGTGACCAGAATACTTTGCTCTAATAACGAATATACTACGTTTAGGCTAGAAAATTGTAATAGTAGGGTTATCAAAAAAGCACGATTAAGTAATAAAACAGAGGGAAAATTGTATTGCTTGCATTAAATTTACAGTTTTATCGTAAAATTTAGTGCTAAATTTGTCCTGGTACAAAAGAGCTGAAATGCAGGGTTCTCATTAAAAATATTTGAAGTAAACTTTAAATGAACTTTTATATACGTATTTTATTCATGTACGCCTGTTTTCGTCATGTACTAATATAATGATCGATTATAATTGGACTCGTTTAAAATAGACTAATTGTGGCATTAATTTGAGAAGACAAACTAATTAGTGAGATAAATTGAGGAAATACTCAAATACGTATTAATAAATAAATTGTTTGTCATGGTCAATTTAAATTAGTTTGGTCCATTTTAGCATTGTCCGGTTTATTATCTCAATCCTTAACGATGAGCGCTCCCTGTGCCATTTCTGTTGATAGATAAAGATGGTTAATTCTGTGAAATTTATTTAGGCTGTTGCGGGAATGATAGCCATAAAAAAGCAAGTATTTAAATGTAAAACATTAGGCCGCCGGTTTTTAATGAAATCTCAGATAGGGTTACCAGATAAAACACATTAGCAGTTAAACTGATAGTAGCGTGACTGTCGCCAAGCAATCAGTTGGGCTGTAATGAACCGGAAGTACTTGTCACCTTCACCGGATATTGTGCCCAGTTGACAAATTGGTAAGCTGATGAATCACTTCAAAGACTTGAATTCTACGCGTCAGAATATTTTGTGATGACAGCAATCTGTTTTACTGACAATGCATTAATTATACGCGTTATAACGTATTATATAGTATTTAATATTTTAATTGTATTCGAGCATATTAGAAGTCCCTTTAAACTATATTTAAAGTGACAACAATCTCATTAAATTATACACTTCTGCAAAAATGTATATTAATCATAACTATTATTTAATTGCATGTGCACTGTGTTGCTGTTCAAAGGTAAATTATATATATATATATATATATATATATATATATATATATATTATATATAATTGATATATATATATATGTTATATAATATTTTATTTTATATATATACCGATATTAACAAAATATGTTTAATTTATCAGACGAAAAAAATCACTTCATGGCGTTTTTATATTTTATGTTATTTTAGTATTCATTAATTTAAAGCTGTTAATTATGTATTTTTAATGTTCAGTAATGACTAGTATTACATGTACCATGTAATATTCCTTACATTTCATATTCCAAAATTCATAATACTTCATTCAGTGTACCCTATTATACATTTTTATTTATTTTCGTTCAAGTACGTACACTAATAAAGTTACTTTCATAATTCGTTCTAATTCAGTCTTAAGGAGTTGTTTTAAAGCCTACATTAAATAATTATTATGTAATGATAAATTTGAGTATGTTTCATTAAGTTGTATCAAATAGTATATCAATCTATTTTCGAATATATTTGTTTTGCCAATGAACGGTTTTTTAAAATGCGATGGCTTTTATTGTTATGTATAAAAAATTTGAAAAATTTGAGTTTCTGTACTTGTCAACAAATATCAGTATTTAAACACCAAGTGTAACGTTTATGCTTTTAAATAATATCTTATTACCAAACCCAGCAAAGTCTAAATTCAACAAAATTGGGTTTGTAGTTTATTTTTAATATATGGAGGAAAACGTACAATTTACTGATTAAATACCGTATTGCAGCGTCTGTTAAATTAGCGGGGCTATTTCAGTACAGTTATTTACTGTTTTGTTAATATATTTCTGCTACACTGGTAGGTTCCAGAAATACAGTTTGACTATAAATTCAGTAAATTTGAATCAATTCATATAATTTTAAAGATTTTCTAGTAGTAAACCGGCGAAATATAATGTTCACGTCTAAGTACCGAAATGATAAATTAAATGCGTTAGTAATTGCGATTTATAATAAATTCTGGATTAGTGATAGAGGTACTGTTCAAATCGCATGTCCGCATTAAATGCACATCGTGTAACCGTCTGTCATTAGTTACAGATGATTAGTCTTGTAGAGACAAAATAATAATTGTAATATATTTTATTGCTGGTCAATTAAATATATACATCGCGACTGTGCATCATTTAGAAATATTGTTGAAGTAAAATGGTCTTTGAGCAACCTAACTAGAATTGTGAACAAAATCCAAGTTTAGATCCTTTTAGAACAAAAAAATATATTTCTGTAGATTTTTATAAAATTTCTAGCATCAAGAGGGCAAATAAGTAGTTTGTTACGAAATAAAGTAATATATTCGGTCACCCCTTTCCTAAAATAAGCTAACAGTAAAGCTGCTGAACCAATTAGGTTTTTCGAACTGCCAATAATTATTTTACTTCCTCAGCAGCTGGCAGGCAATATGCATAAAAACGAACAAAGCTGAATGGTGTATGAAATAAACCAACGGTAGAGCAACAATGGTACTGTACCGGCGCTAACTGCTTTACCAGACTGTACCGAGATAATGTTATCTTTGTTGTGGTGTCTGATATCTACAGGCTCTGCCACAACAACCCTGTTAGCTACCTTTTTTCGTCCATATTATTTTACTGCCCCTGCAGTATTAGGCTATTAATATCATAATTTTGAGGAACATATCATACCTTATAGATTACATATTGACGTTTGCCCTTTATTGGATTTTGATATAATATATTTTAATCGTTTAACTGAGATATAATCTATGAGTATTTGATAAACCTATTTGTATTAATCTATCAAAACCCTTTTTCTATTTCCTTCAAATTCAAGAAGTGATAATCTTATCTAGAGTTATCTTACTATTACAAGTTGTGTAATATTCCTGACAGAATTTTATGGAACATTTACAGGGAAATATACATTACCTATATCTCCACTTAAGATTAACTATAATGTTTAAATAGATCCAGCACACATTTTCAGTTTCTCTTAGACGATTTGAACGATCGGTTCCTCTGCTAAATCGTTAATATTATTAACAGAGTTAGAGCCTAATATGTAACGGGTGGCTAAACCATTGTCAAGAATAGCTATTCAAAATATATTTGTTTTTTTTACATCTTAGGCTATATACGAATATATATTCCAAAACTTATTAATAGTCGGTAAGTTATGTATCACAATCTCTTGGTAAGAGACCCCATACGGGTTAGGGATTCTATCTCACAATTAATTTATAACCTTTTAAGGCTTTTGATTGCGTCCATAAGAATGAGCTCGACAAGTTAATAATGCTTATTAATTGCATGAAACACAGGATATATCCCTCATGATATATACTTCATAAATGCATGACTAAAGGAATTATATCATCAAGAGGTTTCACAGCTAGAAGCTACGTTTTACGAAAATGAATCGGAAGCAATAGTTTTTCTAACTTTATTCCCACATTGTATAACGTCCTTCTTGGTCATAATTTAGATGTGTCTGGTCAAAACTTTCAAACTAAGGTTGGAGAAGTTTTAGGATATAATGTAAATATAAGGGTAATCATATTAAATTAAATTATGTTTTCAGCTTTTTATCGTTGTAACTTTATTTGTTATTTGTTGTGTTACTATTGTACTCTTTTACTGTAAATGTTTAAGCTATTCATTGTGGCACAAGTTGTTCTGAAAATATGTAACTGACATTTTTATTTGTTTTCCTATTTTTATTTAAACGTATTTAAACCACTCAATATTTTTTCACAAATTCATTTTTCTGTTTTTCTTAAAAATCTTATTTTTAAGAAATATAGTCCTTCGCATATAAAGAATACATAATTTTACTCTGTAAAGCCCTTCAAAACAAAGCAAAACTCATTTTTACTTAATTTAATTCTTATAATTTCATGTTAAAAGGATTTTTCAGTGTATATAGCTTCGAGGTGATTTTGACTAAGCACTTTATGAACAAACCGATCCGTCAAAAGCAGAATCCATTTACTTAATGGATTATTTGCTCCTGTCAGCGTAAGAGGCAGCAGCTTCACTTGAACCTGTGAACCAGACGATGGCGTTTGAAACTTATCAAATACTTAGTTATATTATGAAATCAATATCGCCCGGCTTAAAAATTTGATTTAATAAAATAAGCAATATTATAAAATACTTAGCTAAATTTCTCTTCTTATGTAGTAAGCTTAGTATATTGTTCCACAGGAATTCATGTTTAACTTACATAGTAAATGTTAAAACAGTCAGTCATTCCATATAACACGTAATTTCTAAGGTAAAAATATGTACATACAATTTTGTCACTGTAAATTTATTTCACTACCCAACTGGAAGAACGTAAAATATGACGAAATTATTTTAGTAACGCGTCTTATTTGGTTTAGAATTAATTGTTAATTTTTTTCGTGTAAAAGTTAAACAAATATATTTGTAACAATTCGTTGCATATGTGTTATTAATTTTTAAATTGTCACTTGATTTTATTCAATAATCGTATATGAATGACAGGATAAGTTTTATCCGCAATATTTGAATTATATTTGCTGTATTCTTATATTCTTGAATGTGTAAAATAATGCCTTTGTTGGGTTACTAAAGAATAACTATACAAAAAACTATTTAATTAAATTAAATTGCACTCGGGAAATAGTTAAAATATTATTACTTTCATTTGAAGGTAATTCAGTCTGTACACCTCTTCCTGCATCGCCCATCAACGTGATAATAATGTGTTTGAAGAAAATTCAAAACAAACAACAAACACAAACAAATCGATTAGGCTCGAGAAGAAAAACTTGATTATTAAGATATAACACATATACGAGTAGCTGTAGTTGAAGCTAATTGTAAATGTCATCTTGAATACATTATACTTACAATTAGGAGCAACAAATTTAATATACTCATATGTATGTTAGAGATTTTCTCAATACTAATCAAAATTCACCACTAATTTCCATCCAGACAGCTAAATTATTCATTTATTAATAAAATTATACAAAGTACTTCTCTATAAAATAATAAATCATTCATATTTCTGTTTCGTCCTTATTAAAGGTGTGATTTCAAAACTTTATTTAGAATAAAGTGTATCATAGAGATACTTACCTAATTTATTGTAATCTAAAATTAGTTTTATGCTCCCCAGATTTATACATTTGCACTACAAAGCAGGTCTTGAAAACATTAGCCTTTACATAACTGAGCTACTCTATTGACATAAATTACAGCCTCTACAGTCAGGACACGTGATCTACACACCTGTTGTCAGAACACACGCGGGCAAGTTGTTCATCAGCAACCGGATAGTGCCACGTGACAGATTGCTTTCACCCCCCAAATCTATCATACCTTTCCCCTTGTTTAGATGTATGGTGAGTAGTTAGGTCACACGTTGTTCTTCACCTACCGGATAGTGTCACGTGACAGATTGCTTTCACCCCCCAAATCTATCATACCTCTCCCCGTGTTTAGATGTATGGTGAGTAGTTAGGTCACACGTTGTTCATCACCTACCGGATAGTGTCACGTGACAGATTGCTTTAACCCCCCAAATCTATCATACCTCTCCCCGTGTTTAGATGTATAGTGAGTAGTTAGGTCACACGTTGTTCATCACCTACCGGATAGTGCCACGTGACAGATTGCTTTCACCCCCCAAATCTATCATACCTTTCCCCGTGTTTAGATGTATGGTGAGTAGTTAGGTCACACGTTGTTCTTCACCTACCGGATAGTGTCACATGACAGATTGCTTTCATCCCCCCAAATCTATCATACCTTTCCCCGTGTTTAGATGTATGGTGAGTAGTTAGGTCACACGTTGTTCTTCACCTACCGGATAGTGTCACATGACAGATTGCTTTCATCCCCCCAAATCTATCATACCTTTCCCCGTGTTTAGATGTATGGTGAGTAGTTAGGTCACACGTTGTTCTTCACCTACCGGATAGTGTCACATGATAGATTGCTTTCACCCCCCCCCCAAATCTATCATACCTCTGCCCGTGTTTAGATGTATGGTGAGTAGTTAGGTCACACGTTGTTCATCACCTACCGGATAGTGTCACGTGACAGTTTGCTTTCATCCCCCCAAATCTATCATACCTCCCCCCGTGTTTAGATGGATGGTGCGTAGTTAGGTCACACGTTGTTCATCACCTGCTACTGGATAGTGTCACGTGACAGATTGCTTTCACCCCCCAAATGTATCATACCTCTCCCCCGTGTTTAGATGGATGGTGCGTAGTTAGGTCACACGTTGTTCATCACCTGCTACTGGATAGTGTCACGTGACAGTTTGCTTTCATCCCCCTAAATCTATCATACCTCTCCCCGTGTTTAGATGTATGGTGCGTAGTTAGGTCACACATTGTTCATCACCAGCTACCGGATAGTGTCACGTGACACGTTGGTTTCAACCCCCAAATCTATTATATTTCTTCCCTGTGTTTGGATGGACGATGAGTAGTTAAGGGGAGTGGTTGACAAAAAATCTAAAAAAAATTAAAAAAAGTTTTATTTGCTTTTATTAATCTTTAGACTCTCCTGTTTAATTTGGTGTAATTTTTATTCAAATCGGCCAACAATATCACACCCATATATAATATTATGTAAATGGCTGCAGCATATTTTGGCTCGTAAAATTCATGTACTCTGCATCATTGTCATACATAATCCTATTTATTATTAGGCTTATGTTGGCCAACCTGCTTTATGCTGCTTTGAACATACAAGGTTGTCAACCCATCTGTTTACAGTCAGTTGAGATTTGACATAACCCTAATTGTTGTTGTTTATTATTGTCACATTCATTGTGTTTCTTGCTTTCATTCAGTCTAAGTTATAATATTTAGTTATACTGTGTAGTTTATTGTTTGTGAAAATGTCTAGAGCACATAAAACCTTCAAAAACAAAGCAAAGTGCTTTACAGGGACAAGAAATCCAGGTGGTAAAAAAGTAATTGTGCCTAGTGAATATCAAGAACCAGATCCAAGTACTAGCCTGATATAAGTACTAGCCAAGATACATGGTGTAAGTACCAACTAGCTAAAATAAATGATGAAACTTATGATCACAACAATCACAATCACATTGCTCCTGCTGTCATGAAAGAGGCGAAACAAATATTTAGAGATTTATCAGATCCATCATTGTTAACAATATGTTTGCACGGTGGTACTCAAAACCCCAGTGAATCACTGAACAATATAATTTGTTCGTGAGTTCCAAAATCAACCTTCGTGATGAAGGGAACATTAGAACTAGGTGTATTTGATGCTGTGGCAAGTTTCAACAAAGGGAACATAATAAAATGTGAAGTGTTGAGCAAACTAGGGATCACACCTGCATGCTATTGTTGTGAAACAATGAAAAAATTTGATGTCACTCGAATCAACAAAGCGCAGAAAGCTGTGGAATAGATCGAGAAAAAGTGTCGCCAGAAAGTAACTGCAGCTAAAAGGCATTTAGAAGACTTACATGAACAAGAGGAGGGTCCTGACAACCCTAGTTATGGTCCTGGAATGCATTAAATGTTGTTATGTTTCTGATTAATGTATATGCAAATCTTTAAAAGAGTTTTTCTGAAAATTCTTGTTTTTCTTTATTTAGGAACACGTTTCTCTAGAACCACTCATTATATTTTGATGATTATTTTTTAATTTTGTTCCCCGTAATTAGGGCAATGTTTATAGCACAGCAAATTGTTGTATGTAGTCTAATAATAATTAAAAAAAAAGTTATTTGCAAAAAAAATTGATAAAAATTGACTTTTATAAAAAAAAAAAATTTTAATATTTAAATTTATGCTATGGAAATTTGCTGTGCTGTAAATGTAGGTAAGAAATAGCAGATTCAAATAAAACAAACCTTATCTTGATATGTTTATTGGTTATTGAGAA
Source organism: Homalodisca vitripennis (assembly GCF_021130785.1). Taxonomy (NCBI): domain Eukaryota; kingdom Metazoa; phylum Arthropoda; class Insecta; order Hemiptera; family Cicadellidae; genus Homalodisca; species Homalodisca vitripennis. The sequence continues at coordinate 18,657,861 of NC_060210.1, forward strand.
ACATGTTCCTAAACTTATCTAATTTAACATGTGCGCTATATAGTCAACCGACTCCCCTTAAGTCACACGTTATTATTCACCTGCCACCGGATAGTGTCACGTGAATATTTAATACAGCGCCTAAGTCAATATTTGAACCTTTAAATTGTACCTAAAGTTTGACTTAAATATCAGTTGAATAAATAGAATTTAATTGTCCCTCTCTTCTTTTGTCTAGCTCTCTCTCTCTTTCCTTATAATCTCTAGCTGTTTACTCATATACGGCTTGATACTAACGCTTTATTAATCCGTCATTTGCTCCTATGTAGTTGCATTATTCAACCGACCTATTCTTTATTTCACAAATGTGACCCCTAAGGTTTCACCTCACGTTTCCCTTTCAACTCGTTCAGTATATTTATGGCTGCCTTGTTTGGAAAAGATTTTCCAGTTTCTTATCCTTACAGTTTATCGGTGAGCAGGCGAAAGTACTGAGCTAGGCGGACCATGCCTTATCTTCCCGCAGGGTTTTAGCTTGATTCTGCGAATTAGACCGCCGCTGTCTACCTACTTCTGTTAATGTACTATACCAACGATTCTTTTCAAAAATAGTCGAGGTGTCTTGGGTTGTAGATCTCGGCTGTTTAGTGGTTTGTGCGTTTAAACAAGCAGGTGCTGGTGGTAATAAATAAAAAAAACTGTTTAGTTAAATCTATGTTATAAATTAAACGTTTTAAACAGCAGTTTGCAAGTTTCCACGGCCTAGATAACCACCTCAAGAACTCCATTAAGTTACCAATGCCTAGTACGTTTGTATTTATAAGACCTAATATAATAACTAACAATATTTTTCATTTCATTCAAAACTCTGAAAGTAAATACCTAAAAGTAAAACACTTTTACCTATTTTGTGTAAACATTTGGTATTTTTCAGGACGAAAGTTTTCGAAGTCGGCTGAAAAGTACCAAGATCTCGTGTTTTTCTTACCCACATAAAAACTGGAATTAATTTTTCTAAATAATTTGCTTTATATTATAAAACGCACAAAATAAAAGTGAAAATTAATGTTATTCCTATTATTATAGCTGCACTAGTTAGTTTATGGTTAACTTTTTAACTCGGTATCTATATTTTTTGATCCGAGATTAGTTTAAAATGGAATTATCCAATGTTTCATACAGAGATCAAAAGCTTGATATCCATCACTAGATTGTTAGGATATGAAATTGCCCAAACTGAAATATTAGTATGCATAATATATTTAGATTTAACTATAGTTTTATATTATTTCAATTTAGTTTTTTTAATGTCAGATATCCATTTTCAAAATATTAACCGTCAGTTGTGAAATACCTGTAGACTTTGATCTGTACATTATTTAAAAAAGATGTGAGATGGAACAAAACCTCCAATTTCCATCTTAATTAGCGGCGGAGCAAAACTGGCGCTGTTTAATCAAAGTCGTGACTTGAATGAAATATAGCAAAGAGTCACGTGATGGAAGTCAGAGCTGCCTTGTAAAAGGTGGCGCGGAGGGAGGAGAGCGCAAGGGGAGGAGAGGCTTATTGTGAATTGACGGAAACCTCATTAACCATCTGGAGTGTTCATTGTATGGAGCTCAACTAGTCTATACACTTGTATTTATGAATTGACAATACAGTAGCTTGCATCGATGAAAGAGATTGCAATTGTATATTTCTACAAATGTGTAAGTAAGTATTTCTTGCGTCAGTTCAATTATTTCAGGTAAATTTATCATAATCCTGTCAGGTTTAGTATTTATTAAGGGACAGCATGTAAGCTATATCTCGATAACATCCTCTTTCTTTGGCATCTCCTCTTGAATGCCTATGAGTATGTGCAAATATTTGTAAAATGTTAATATAAATATGCCATTCTTAGATGTAGTAAAAGATGCAAATATATTATAATCTCATTAGAATATACAGAGTTGAACTAAAACATGTGTTACAAGTGTACTTGCAATTTATGGAAACACTCCTTGAGGGGTTAGGTACTGAACTAACAAAGAAATTGTTAATATACATATGTCATTCTTCAATCTTCTTCAAATCGTAAATAAAATAACATTATGAGTACAGATTTCGGGCGTACACATGTGAACGTTAGTAAAGCTTCAGTGCCTAATCCCTCACCAAT